>NC_134353.1:371144505-371439505 GCF_048569485.1 Anomaloglossus baeobatrachus
TACAGCCCCCGACCCCCCCCCCCCCTCCCCACCCATAGCTAACAACAAGTTCGGCCGTACGTAAGATCGAAACCTGGCCGAGTCCCATCGTCCAATCTTACGGAGAGCCTGCGCGCCCAGACCCCAACGAGCCGCCTGAGTCGCAGCCCCAATCCGAAAGGAGTGCGACGCGAACTCAGCCTCGTTGAGACCGCAACACTGCAGGCACCTCCGAAAGATGCAGACAAATTGGTAACTCGACAAGGCTGACCCGTCCTGGTGGGACAAAAGGGACCCCGGGCGAGCTCCCCTCACCTCTAAAAACGCCGACAGCCATCTGACAGGGCACTCCGCTAAACCAGGTACACCCCATAGTTCCACCATCCGACCTCTACCCAGCTGGTCCGTCTTTGACCGTCTCAAGCAACACCGCACCACATCCATACCGCATTCCACGTCCTCCAGCAACAAACCTCCGTGACTCCTCGTGTTTCTGCTCACCAGTTCACTAATTCTAAACGCCCCAAAGAAGGCCAAAACAAAAGCGGTCCCGAACAACTGGCATTCATACTCCGAACAGCACACCCGAGGCAACACCGACAACAGCTTGCCCAGCAGCTCAAAAGATACCGGGCGCCGAAGGTCTCGGCGCGCCCCCGCCCTCCGGTAACCCTTCATCACCTGGCGCACCCAGAAATCCTTCGTAACGTCCTTCCAGCCCAATAACTTGAAAAAGAAGGAAATGCCCGCTAACCTGCCTGCCACGGCCGACCACGAAAGGCCTTCTTCCTTAGCCCTGCCCAACATAAACAAAACTAAATAAACTCTGTCACCTTCAGATACATGACCTCCCACCTCATCAACCAACTCGAGCCAACGGTCCCACGCTGAATTATAGCTGCGCCACGTACTGGGTGCCACCGAATGTCGGATCAATTCCCAGGCCGGCTGCAAACCAGGTCCCACAACCAGACGGGCCATACGGTCTCCTGCTGCTCCGCGTCCGGCGCCAGCATTCGAAAGCGGTCCCACTGGAAGCGAGATAAAGCATCAGCCACAGAATTCAGCACCCCCGGCACATGTACAGCGCAGACCCACAAGTTCAACTCCAGACATTTCAGCACCAAATGACGCAAGAGGTCCACCACCGGGGGGGAATCAGCTGTCAACTTGTTAACACACTGAACCACCCCCAGGTTGTCACACATGAAACGCACCTTCCTGTCTTTCAAATCCTGTCCCCAAACCTCTAAGGCCACGACAATAGGGAAAAGTTCCAACAGGGCCAAATTCCTAGTCAGACCGCAAACCCGCCACGAATCCGGCCACCTGCCGACACACCATCTCCCCCCAAAATATGCGCCAAATCCACTGGATCCCGCCGCGTCCGTATACAGCACCAACTCCTCATTTGACACCACCTCACGAAGCCACAATGACCGTCCATTGTACAGCTGCAAAAAACGGGACCACACTCTCAGGTCCGCCTTATGCTCCACCTTCAAACGCACAAAATGCAAAGGGTGCAACACACCGGTGGTGGCTTGAGCCAAGCGACGGGAAAAAACTCTCCCCATCGGCAATATTCTACACGCAAAATTCAACTTCCCCAACAGGGACTGCAAGTCCCGTAAACGAATCTTCTTGGCCTCAATGGCCCCTTGAACACAACGCCTCAAATCCACCAGCTTGTCCTCCGGCAAGCGGCACTCCATGGCAACCGTATCCAGCTCGATACCCAGGAATTTCAAAACCGTAACCGGACCCTCCGTCTTCTCCGGCGCCAACGGAACGCCAAACCGGCGAGCAACCTGCTCCACTGTCCGAAGCAAAAGGGAGCACTGCGAGGATCCCGCAGGCCCCATGCACAAGAAGTCGTCCAAGTAATGCAACACTGAATCTAGACCCGCCTCCTCCTTAATTACCCATTCCAAGAAACAACTAAACTTCTCAAAATAAGAACATGAAATTGAACAGCCCATAGGCAAACAACAATCTACATAAAACTTGTCCTCCCACCAACACCCCAACAGGTGAAAACTGTCCGGGTGCACCGGCAACAGGCGGAAGGCCGCTTCTATATCCGTTTTCGCCAACAGCGAACCACAGCCCAACTTCCTTAACCATTCCACGGCCTTATCAAAACGGACATACGAAACCGAAACCAGCTCAGGATCAATACCATCGTTCACCGACCGGCCAGTAGGATAGGACAAATGGTGGATGAGCCGGAACTTGTTAGGTTCCTTTTTTGGGACCAACCCCAACGGGGACACAACCAAGTCCGGCAATGGAGGGGCATCAAAAGGCCCCGCCATCCGTCCTAGCTCCACCTCCTTCCGTAACTTATCCGCAACAACCTCACCATGTAGCCGCGTCGACTGCAAATTTTTTAAACGAATCTCTCCCGTCTTAACCACTGACGGTATCTTGAAACCAAAACTAAAACCGTCAATCAACAATTCCGTCGATCCCCGGTCCGGGTATCTACTTAGAAACGGCGCCATCCGATCTACCCTCACCGGGGTCCTCCCTTTTTGACGAAGACTCCGCGGCCTTTCCTTTTCCCTTCCGGAAGCACTTAAGGTGACTGTGGGCGCCACCACAGCCCGAACACTCGTGCTTGAACCGGCAGGAAGACCCAAACCGGCATTCCTTCTCATTAAACTGCCAGCAAACGCCCTTTTTGGGCCCCGACGAGGTGCCAAATGATCCCCCGCCGGTGCCCCCTGGAAAGGACTGTGATGCCGACTTCGGCGCAGCCATCAGCCGCATCCATAGACTAATTTCTTTGTGGTCCCACCGTAAACTGGGTCTGACCGCCTTCCTCTGGCGAAACTGCTCGTCATATCTTAGCCAAGCAGTCCCCCCATAGGTCCTATACGCCTCACAGATAGAATCCAGATAACAGAAAAGCGCTGTACAGTTATCCGGAGCCTTTTCCCCCACCACACCGGCCAGTATCACAAAGGCCTGCAACCAGTTCTGAAAAGTGCGGGGAATAAGGTGATAACGCCGCCGTTCTTCCTCGTCCTTTTTGCTCTCATCCGGTTTAACCCGATCCAGATTAAACTTTTCCAACGGAAGCAATGAGAATATTTCAACATATTCATCCTTCCATATTTTTTCCCTGGTCTCCTGCTTCAGATGCGCCCCCAACGGGCCATCAAAGCAAACGTACACTTCCCCTCTCGCCTTGTCATCCAATCGAACAATGTCCACTGCAGCCGCAGCTGCGGCAGCGGGAGCCGCAGCTGGGGCCGCGGGAGCCGCCACCACCGGCTCACCAACCGCATTGCCACCAGCAACCCCTCCAACCGCAGGAGTCGCAACCTCCTGCCCCGTCGCTCCCTGCCACACCAAGCTAGGGCCCCCCACAGGGGCAAACAAACCCCTAACCAACCTCAACAACTCGGATGCCACACTGCCGTCACCCGTCACCACATTCACGACCCGCCCGCCACTCGGGCCACCAAGTAAACCACCCGTACCACCAACCACATTCACGCCCTGCACGCCATCCGTATCACCAGACACACCATCCATAGCCAAACCAGGTGCACGAGAAATAGAAGAAACCGTGGTCTTACCAGGCTGACTCCGAGAAGATCCCGAAACAGCCGTCACATGTTCTCCGCGTCGCACTCCAGCCGCCTCGCCGACCTCCACGATCTGGTCCCCGTTGCCGTCCTCCGCGACGTCCTCCTCCAGGGTTGCCTCCTCGTCCTCACTGGACCCAGGCCCAGGGAGCCCGCCGTCCGGCAGACTCGACCTTAGGTCCCGTCCGCCCGCAGCACCATCCATCCTCCGCGACGATCCAGACGCTGGCTCCGCCACATAAACGCCGCCTGGGGCATGCCGTCCGGCATCCCCGCGTGCTCCAGCTGATCCCGACGCCGTCCCATCGTTGTCCCTCCGCTGCGATCCCAGGCCGGGCCCCGCTGATCCGGGCCGTCTCCGTACGGACTCCCCCGCCGCCACTGGGACCCCATGCTCCTGCATGGGCCCCGCTCTGCTCCTAAACCTTGCCGCCGCCGCCACTGTGGCCTCATCTGCGCCCCGCGATCCCGCTGGCCCACGCAACCCAGCTGGCCCCCATGACCCCGCTGGCTCATACGACCCCGCCAACCCACGCGACCCCGCCGACCCACGCGACCGCGCCGGCCCACGTGACCGCGGCGGGTCAGGTGACCGCACCGGGTCAGGCGAGCCTGCCGGATCGCGAGGACGCGGCGGGACGGGTAAGTACGCGGGGTCACATGACCGCGCACGGTCAGGTGACAGCGCCCGGTCAGGTGACATCGCCGCCCCACGTGACCGCGCTGCCCCACGTGATCGCGCCGCCCCACGTGACCGCGCCGCCCCACGTGACCGCGCCGCCCCACGTGACCGCGGCGGGTCAGGTGAGCGCGCTCGGTCAGGTGAGGCCGCCGGAGCACAGGGGGACGCCGGGTCACGCGAGCGCAGCGGGCCCCGTGACCGCGCCGGGTCAGGTGACCGCGCCGGGTCAGGTGACCGCGCCGGGTCACGCGGCCGCGACGCGCGCGTCACTGCCGTGCGCCGCGACCCGGAAGAGGAGGGGAGGCCGGCCGTGTCGCTCACCGCCCCGTTGCCTTGGCGCCCGCGGCCCGACTTCCGGCCGGGGCCTCGCGACGTCCCGGCTCCCGGATCCACCGCCGCACATCCACTCGGGCTCCGTCTCCGCCGCCGGCTCCTCGGCGTCATCTCCGGGCTGAGGCGCTCTGGGGGCCGAGTTCTTCGCTGCCGCTTCGGAGGCAGGGGGGTCCCATCTTCCTCGCCGACGCCGGACCATCGCTGGAGCTGCTCGTCCATCCAACGCTGTCCACGCTGCTCCGCCATCCTCTTCATCTGTGCCATGAAGTCCTCCATCTTCGGGATCCAGCCACAACGATTCCAGTCACGTCCAGGTAGGAATGGCCCACCCCCCTCTGACCTGCCCTATATACGACCCCCTATAGCCACCACCCCCTGACCAATCACACTGACCCCTGATCCTAACTGCCCCTTAGCACCACCCCCAAATTTCGCGCCCAAACTGACTTTCTCCATTAACCCCTTATTAACCCTATGGCCTGGCATCCCTCCTAGTCATGTAGCCCTCCCTTAAGCCCCTTCGGGTCAGCAGTCCGGGCTCTTCCTGTGCCACTTGTTCATTGCTTTAATGGCCACCTATAAATGGCAATAAACCACCTAATATAATTTGACAGTCTGGATTATCTGACAAGAGCATGCAACATCTAAAGTCTAGTTAAAATATTTGACTATAGAATACTGAAGAATGGTCTTGTGTTAGATAATCTGAACTGCTATACAAGATATGTCTGGAAAAATAGGAATGTATGTAGTCAGAATGATTCAGAATGCTGTAATGATGAAATGGAATACAGTGGACATCATTCAGGTGTTATGTCACAAGTCTCCACTAATAATAATAATAATAATCTTTATTTCTATAGCGCCAACATATTCCGCAGGGCTTTACAATTCAGGGGGATCATATACAAACAAATAACAGTTATAGAAGATACAATATTTAAAGGGAAAAAAGGCAACCCTGCTCCTGAGAGCTTACAATCTACAGTGAGATGGGGGGGGACAAGGTACATGTGCTTATTTACAATGACAATCCAGCCATCTCAAGAAAATGGGGCATAGATAATGGCTTCCTGGACCAGTTGGCCAGAGCCTTGAGATACATTTGGGTGCCATGGAGTTTGACGTGGGGTTATTTTCTGATAAGTTGTGGAGGGATTAGGTGAAATTAGTTCGGCTAGGGAGTGTGATAGGCCGCCCTAAAAAGATGCGTTTTTAGGGTGCGTCTGAAGCTGAGTAAGTTGTTATTCATCCTAACTTCTTGGGGTAGAGCGTTCCAGAGGTTTGGTGCAGCTCGGAAGAAGTCTTGGATTCAGTAGTTGGAGGTTTGAATTAGTGTGGATATTAGTCGAAAGTTATTTGCAGAGCGTAGAGAATGGGTGGGGTGATAGACAGAGAGGAGGGTGGAGATGAAGGGGGGTGCTGCACTGTGGAGAGCTTTGTGGGTGAGAACAAGCAGTTTGAATTGGATCCTGTGTTATATGGGCAGCCAGTGCAATGACTGGCACAGAGCAGAGGCATCCGAGTAGCGGTTAGCCAGATAGGTGACCCTGGCTGCTGCATTAAGGATGGACTGTAGAGGAGAGTCTAGTTAGGGAGAGACCAATTAATAGAGAGATACAGTAGTCAAGGCGAGAGTGGATCAGGGCCACAGTGAGGGTTTTTGTCGTTTCCAATGTGAGAAAGGGTCGGATTCTAGAGATGTTCTTGCGGTGAAAGTGGCAGGAGCGGGCAAGAGATTGTATGTGGGAGGTGAAGGAGAGATCAGTATCAAGTATAACACCCAGATAGCGAGCTTGCTGCCTAGGACTTATCGTTGTGCCGCACACAGAGAGGGAGATGTCAGGTTTAGGAAGGTTGGGAGATGGAGGGAAAAGAAGAAGTTCAGTTTTGGAAAGGTTAAGTTTCAGATAGAGAGCAGACATGATGTTGCAAACTGCAGTCAGGCAGTTACTTGTGTTCTGTAGTACAGAGGGGGTGAGCTCAGGGGATGAGGTGTATAGCTGTGTGTCATCAGCATAAAGATGGTACTGAAAGCCAAATCTGCTGATGGTCATTCCAATTGGGGCAGTGTAGAGGGAGAAAAGAAGAGGACCGAGGACTGAGCCTTGAGGGACCCCAACAGTGAGAGGAAGAGGAGAAGATGTGGAGCCAGAAAATGATACACTGAATGAACGGCCAGAAAGATAGGAAGAGAACCAGGAAAGAACAGTGTCCTTTAGGCCGATAGAATGGAGCATAGAGAGAAGGAGATGGTGGTCAACAGTGTCGAAGGTGGCAGAAAGGTCAAGAAGAATAAGCAGAGAGTGGTCACTGTTACGTTTTGCTGTCAATAGGTCATGGGTCACTTTGACAAGGGCAGTTTCTGTTGAGTGTAAAGGGCGGAAGCCAGACTGTAAAGGATCTAGAAGAGAGTGAGAGGAGAGGTAGCGGGTGAGACGAGAGTAGACCATGCACTCCAAGAGTTTAGAGATGAAAGGGAGATTGGAGACTGGTCTGTAGTTGCTTGTGCAGGACGGATCAAGAGACTTTTTTTAATAATGGAGTAATGATAGAGTGTTTGAGAGAGCAGGGGAAGATACCAGAAGAGAGAGAGAGATTGAAGATTTTAGTTAGGTGAGTGTTGACAACCGGAGAGAGGGACTGGAGAAGGTGTGAGGGCAAGGGATCAGTAGTGCAAGTGGTAGGACGAGAAGAAGAGAGGAGCCTGGAGACTTCCTCCTCTGTGACTGGGTCAAATGTGAAAAGTGAGCTGGATGGGATATGGGGAGGGATGGGATTCACAAAGCTTGGTGGCTGGGAGCTGATCTCTCCCACTACCACTCATGTGACATCAAAGGCCATAAATGAGTTCATTGTATCCGCTCCATTTATACCTTATGACTATGAGTCAGTGTTTAATCATTGCACAAAGATATATCATAGAAAAAGTACAATCAAAAGATTTATTCTGATCCCTTTTCACTGCATTGATTTTAGCCAAAAAATATCAGTGCAAAATCTCAGATGACTTTCACACGTCAGTATATTGGCATTCGTAAGCTACAAGATACACATCTTTCTGTTATAATTTTTATTTGCATATGACTCACTCACTGTTTTTAGCTTACTGATGCAAAATTTGGAGCAAAATTGAATGTGAAAATTGAGTTTTTAAGTGTTTTTTTTTTCTTTTTTACCTTGAATTGTTAACAGTTCTACAATTTTTTTTAAGGTAATATAGGTAAATTTGTCATGTCTCTTTTTTAGAGCATTGCTCAACAGCTGAGTCATCAAAATAGATTTTTCTTTAGGGATACCCTTCCAGACAGCTATAAGCCCCTATTCATCATGATTTTCTCACCAGTCTTGATGAGGGGGCATGATGGAGTCAGACGCTTTTGATTCATTAAGAGGCACACACCTCTTTGCCTCAGGAGCATCTGATGAGTGCTGTGCACCTCTGACTGGTGTAAAATTTCTGATGTCATAAATTAGACAAACTGTGGCATCACGTCACTGCTGAGCCAGGAACTCTGTATATAGTGTATAGTATACAAGTAATACAGTGATCACCAGTGACATTATACAAAGGAGCTCTGTATATAGTGTATAGTGTACAGGAAATACAGGGATCACCAGTGACATTATGTGCAGGAACTCTATATATACTATATAGTGTAAGTGTATAGGTAATACAGTGATTTAGCAGTGACGTTTGTAGATTAAGTCATTCATCTTCACTTTTCTTCTTCATCCATCATAGACCACTATCAATTCTTCCTGACAGAACTCTGCTCTGCAGAAACTAACACAAAGTCATCTATAACAGATCACTTCTAAAACATTCCCACTTTTTTCCTGACATCTACAATGCGTCAGATAATAATGAACAAAAAAAGCGACATAGTGTCACCCTACACAAAATAACAGGACCTCCATTTTGTTCCCCCATGGAAAACAGTATCCTTAAAAGTCAAATATATTAGAGTAATAGTAATGTCTCTTAATTGGTCCTTACAGTACTTATGTCCTCCACTTGCCACCATAAAGCAATAATCTATGTTCCTCATTCTAGACCCCATATAGTAATTATGTCACCCATCTTGGCTCCTTTCTGAAATAGTTTGCTTAATTCTGGGCCCCTTCCTGTACTGTCCTCCATCCTGACCCCTCTATGTTATAATGTACATCATCCTGATCCTCATATGTCCCCCATCCTGGTTCCCATATAATCCCCCATTCTGATCAGCATATATCAAACATCCTGGTCCCCATATAATCCCCTATTATTTTCCCCATATAAGTCCCCATCTTGGTCCCCATATATCATTCATCCAAGTCCCCATATGGTCCCCCATTTTGATCTTCATATGTCATCGAACCTGGTCCCCATGTAATCACCCATCTTAGTCCCCATATGTCATCCATCCTGGTCCCCATATAATCCCTCATCTTGGTCCACACATGTCATCCATCCTGATCCCTATATAATCCCCCATCTTGGTCACCATATGAATAAAACAATTAAATAGAATAAAAAAAAGATTTTTTTTACCTGTCCGAGGTCCAGCAGCATACTCTTCTTGCTTTGTAGGTGGTACGGATGGACTGGCACATGGCAGTGATGTCAAACGCTGACATTATGTGCACTGACGTCAGCTGTCGGCCTTTGATAGCCCAGTTTTCGATGCCGATAACTTGCAAGCTGATGTCAGTTGCTGGCCACTTATAGGCCAGCGGCTCATGTCAGCAATGTGTGCGTTGACTATTTTAATTAGTGTAGTGCAGGAAAGGTTTTCTGCACTGTGATATATTTCAACTGAATGCGTGTCCGAGGATGCACATTCATTTGAAACTAGCGGGCCACCAGAACCAGGTCGGGGCGCTACTTCTTGCTGTTTCGGGGAATCGGCTGCAATTTTAACAACCAGAGAGAACTGGATGAGTCCCACACCTGCTCCTCACTCCAAGTTACACCCCTGTTTAGGGATCTAGTAATATATCAAAAATTTGTAGTGGACCTTGCCTGCTGTGGCCAAACTGAGACCTATAAAAACTCTGTTACAATTAGTACTAAATAGTAACAATCATTTAGTTTTTGCATACAACAATAGTACACATGAAAATAAGAAACTTTGCAATATACCTTATCAGACATGTCTGCTTCTTTCCCCTCATGGACTTATCTTTTATTGTCAAAATTCTCAATTCACAAATAAAATCTTTCTTTTGTGAGTATAGACTTTCTTATTACTGACATAGGAGATGTCAGTTGGCGTTCATACAGTTCTATGGAGAGCTGTAGCTGTCATTTCAGGGGAACTTGCAACAGAATGTCTCAACTCTAGCCCCTCACCTCTACATAGAATTTTAAAAGCACCAACTGTCATCCCTTATCTCATTAATGGGCAAATCTCTCTTCTCTGAATATAGATTTTACCCATGAATAGAGATGATTGAACTCACAAATGTTCAGGTTCGGCGGGTCCAGCCGGATTTTTTTTAAATCCAATTCAGGATCGGACTTGAACTCAGACATCTACCAAACAACATATAAGTCTACTGGGACCCGAACATTGTGCTGTAAAATGGTGGTAAATAGGGCTAGGGGGATTAGAGCAAGAGCGTTACACTTGCCAAGTCTTCCATGCAGCTGTAGCACTACTTCCTGGTCTGCTCATTAACCCTCAAACATATTCACTGCTTCCCCCGCACAGCAACAGTCCCGGCGTGTGATTGATTGCCGTCAGACGGTGCTTCCACCCTGTGTGACAACGTCTGTGATTGTTTAGAATCACACTCACAGCCAGCGTCCCTATAGTGTAAAAGTGAATAAATTGGCATAGGGTCACCCCATATTGTGATATCCAGTACAGATAAAGCATGTGGCTACAGGCTGCAGCCCCTAGCAGTGCACTTATCTTGGCTGTGTATCAAAATAAAAGGGACCCTATGCGGCTTTTTTTTTAATTACTTAAATAAATCATTTTTAAAGCTATGATAAAGCGGACCGCTGGGGGCTGCTATTCTCAGACTGGGGAGGCCCATTGTTTTTGGGCCCCTCAGCTTTAAAATAACAACCTGCACCACCCAAAATTGCCGCACCCATTAGATATGACAGTTTTGGCACTTTACCCTGCTCATTCGATTGCCCTGGTGCGGTGGCAATCGGGGTAATATAACTGGCTAATGACAGCTCACAGCTGCCACTAAGCTCCAGATTAGCAATGGAAAGCATCTATGAGACCCTCATTACTAATACTGTAAGTAAAAATAAATAAACACTGAAAAAATCCTTTCTTTGAAATGATATACAAAAAAACCCTCCCTCTTTCTCCAATTTTATAACCCCTAGGCATCCAGTTACGACATAATCCACACGAGCACCCATGACAATCCTTGTTCTGCTACATAGTGAAGTCGCAGCATATAGGCACATTAGAAAACATGACTGCCTGCTATGGCTTCAGGCAGAGATTGACTGAGGCACAGCTGTGAATGGTGACATCACTCAATATACCTGCAGTCACAGCTGGAGGTTCTCCAGGTACCCCACCTGTGACCACAGGTCAACTAACCTCAGGTGACCTCATTGATCTCAGTGACCTCACCTCAGGTGAACACATACAGTTCAATGAGACCATTCAATTTATACACCAAATTCCTTCACTAATATTGCATCTCACGGCAAAAAAAAGCATCAAAACGCAGGGTTGTGATGTCATGTGAGCCCCTCGTCCAATCAGCGCTGGTTTCCTTCTTCCCACCTTTGGACCAAAAGAGTTAATCAACAGGAAGTGAGCCCTGTGGCAGCTGCTTATTTCCTGTTGATTGCTGGTTTGTAGTCACTACAACTGAAAGCCTGATCGCTCCTGCCATGTCTGCCTCACAAGTCTTTATCTATGGGTGAATGAATACAGAATCTGACAGCACAGCACACCATTTTTTCTATTACGTATTGCTGTACCAATCAGATTTTGTTGACGAATGGATGCACTTTTATTCCTTTTAACATTTGTAACATTCAGAATTTAAATTGTATATCGCCACCTACTGGCCGTGGAAAAAATGTTTTTCCATTGTAAACTTCACTGGATAACCTTTTGTAGGTGTGCCTACCCATGTCTAGGCAACTGTGCAGGCTGAAGGGGTTAAATAAGGCTAGGTCTTTTATGTTCGCCCAATTATTGGTTCAAGTGTGATTAGAAATAATTGTAGTTAGGTGACTCAGTACTTACTGTGACTGCTGTGCTTTATCTCTTCCTGGCCAAAGGTTGTGAGGCAGCAATAGTCTCTTAAGTTTGCAAAAGTTTTTATATCAAAGTAAACATTTTATATTTACCAAGCAAATAGCATTGTAAGACATAGCATCTAAATGCTGGAAATCCCTGGTATAGGAGAGAATTCATTCAGACTAGTGCTCGCTACTTATTACTTTTTATGAGCTGTCTAGTTCAGCAATACTTTCTAATAAAGCCACAAAATGAATGTAGTTGCTATTACATCACCACCAAGTGCAGTTCTGAAGTAATACTATTAAATGAGGCCATTTTATGGATGCGAAACTGAGGTGTGTATCTGAACATTAGACATTAAAGACCTTTCTTCCAGAGCAGAAGATTGCTTCTAAATTCAGAGGCTTAAGGGTACTTTACACACAACGAAATCGCTAAAAATATATCATCGGGGTCACGTCTTTAGTGATGCACATCCGGCGCCGTTAGCGATATCGTTGTGTGCGACACCAAGGAGAGACGATGAACAATCTCAAAAACGTCAAAAATCGTTGATCGTTGACACGTCGCTCCTTTTCATAATATCGTTGGTGGTGCATGCCGCAGGTTGTTCGTCGTTCCTGCGGCATCACATATCACTATGTGTGACACCGCAGGAACAAAGAACATCTCCTTACCTGCGTCCACGGGCAATGAGGAAGGAAGAAGGTGGGGGGCATGTTCCAGCCACTCATCTCCGCCCCTCCTCTGCTATTGGGCGGCCGCTTAGTGACACCGCAGGGACGTCGCTATGATGCTGAACGCAACTCCCCCTTGAAGGAGAGATTGTTCGGCGGTCACAGCAACGTCACTGAAAAGGTATGTGCATGTGACGCTGCCGTAGCGATAATGTTCACTACGGCAGCGATCACCAAATGTCGCACGTACAACGGGGGCGGGTGCTATCGCTCACGACATCGCTAGCAATCGCTAGCGATGTCGCAGCGTGTAAAGCACCCTTTACTGTTTCCTATAAAAGGGTGGGTGTGAATTGCCAGAGTCTGGATAAAATTACTTTCAGTTTTAATTTTTACTACCTTTGTCATTTGCTAAAAACTATTTTAATGTAGCTTGCATCCAATCTCAGTGTAATAGCTACATGTACACAAAACCAAACAGACACATTAGATAAAAGTGATCCAAAGCTGTTGAATTTAGGGGGATCTGTGGACCATCCTATGTGCATGGGGGCCTCTCAGTTAAGAAATAATCATTTATTGAAATTTCAATGGCCAATCCTTTTGATCAGCAAGGAGTCAAACAAAAAGATCACCTGTTGAACATCACTCAGGTAAGTTGCGGTCACAGCTGCAGGCTCCCACGGTCCTCCATCTGTGATCATAGGTAACCTGACCCCAGGTGACCTCAATGAACTCTCACTTATTTCACAAACCTGCATCTCCTGCGGTATGATGCGGTAGTGGTGTGGGGTTTTTTTTTTTACAGGAGGTGTACATTGGGTGCAAGAATGTGGTGTAAAAATTTCAGCACCAAATCTACAACTCTTGGCAAAAAAATGCACAAAAATTGTTTTCAGGCCATTTTGGTGCAGTTTTCCACAAGGAGTTGCACATTTGGTGCTGAAATCAGGTGCAAACATTTCAGCACCAAATTTGCACCTCCTAGAAGAAAACTGCACCAAAATGGCATGAAAACTGATTTTTGCCAAGAGGTGCATATTTCATACTGAAATATTTACACCATATTCCTGCACCAAATGTACACCTCCTGGCAACCCCCCCCCCATCACTACTCCATCATAACACATATGCGGTATTTTACCAGGAGGTGTAGGGTGCAGGAATATGGTGTAAAAATTTCAGCATCAAATCTGCATCTCTTGGAAAAAAAACACAGTTTTCTGCCAGGAGATGCAGGTCTGTGAACTCAGTGAGAGTTCATTGAGATCACCTGGGGTCAGGTTACCTGTAATCATAGGTGGAGGACCGTGGGAACCTCCAGTTGTGACCACAACTAACCTGAGTGACGTCACCACTGATCGCAGCTCAGTGTCTACCTGAACTTCACAGCGGGCAGTCATGTTCCTTGATAGCACGCTGTGCCTTCAGTAATGTAGCAGAGCTGGAATCGTCATGGGACCTCATGTGGATTCCGTCAGATCTGCAGTGGTGTTTTGGGAGTTAATAAAATGGTGAAAAAGGGTGTTTTTTGTCTTTTATTTCAAATAAAGGATTTTTTAGGTGTTTGTGTTTATTTACTTTCACTTACAGATTAGTAATGTGGGGTCTCATTGATGCCTGCCATTACTAATCTAGGGCTTAGTGGCAGCCGTGGGCTGTGATTAACTTCTTATTACCTGATTGCCACTGCACCAGGGCAATCGGAAAGAGCCGGGTAAAGTGCTGGGATTGTCACATCTAATGGATGCGGACAGCTGCATGCTGCAATTTTTAAGCTGGGGGCTCCCGATAACCATGGGTCTCAAAAGCCTGAAAATACCAGCCCCCAGCTGTCGGCCTTTATCATGGGTGGATATCAAAATTGGGGGGGACCGCACCCTGTTTTTTTAAAAATGATTTATTTAAATAATTTTAAAAAAAAGACACATATGGTTCCTCTTATTTTGATACCCAGCCAAGATAAGGCATGACTGGGGGTTGCAGCCTGTAGCTGTATGCTTTATTTGTACTGGGTATCATAATATGGGGAGACCCTACCCCAATGTTTTTTTTAAATGTATTTATTTTTACTGTTAAATATAGACCCACAGATCGGGTCTGTGATTGGAAGCGTCAGACAGGCTGTCACTCAGGGTGGGGGCCCATCTGAGTGCAACCAATCACAGATGCCGATGGGTGATGAAAGGAGTGCATATGCAAGAGTCTAATGTGCGGCCCCGGAAGTGAATGGGCCACCACGGAAGCAGTTATAGCCAAAGGCTCAATATATATAGCCCCATTTGTGTTATTATTTTTTCTTTATTTTTTCTTTATTTTTTTGTATTACCCAAGTTGCGGACCTGGATAATTAGCCAGAATTCCCTGAGAACTCCAGGCCCGTGTCCCGCACCCAGATGCTTTTGAAACCGCGCAGATCCAAATTTTTACAGTCTTGGTCCGCCCATCACTATTAAAGAGTCGTCTGTGTGAACGTTTACAATCATTCTAGAAATTTTGGAGTAATTTCATTACAGATAGTAACTTTTCTAGTGCATTAGTGCTTATATATGACTTTCTGTCCCACAGGAAAGCAGAAGAGGAAGAGTTATCCAAGCTGTCAGAAGCCTTGACACTGCAGACACAAACACAAAGTGAAACAGTGGAGACATGGAAGCAAAATGTTGAAAACAAAAAACCTGCCAAAGAAGAAGCCACAATTGATCAAAAGATAAATGAGGAAAATCAGGTAAATAGCAAACATGTTTCATCCTGGGTGGGGTGAACATGACGTGACACACAGTGCAATCCTCTGTTGAAGGTTTTATGGTCGCACTATTTAGTTTTACAGAACATTAATAATTATATACCTAGTATACCTCTCTTTCTGTTATGCAAAGTTTAACAATGTTTGCAACGTGTAGTATTTAGTATTCATTGTGTATATTTAGTACAAAATGTAACAGTACCAGTATCTCACGTGTAATAAATAATTGGGGGTGGAAAGATCAATATCTTCCTTGATTAAATAGTAACTTATAATTTTACCAATCAATAGTGCACATGAAAATAAGCATTTTTGTAATTTATGTTGTGGCGCCCCTGACCTGGTCAGGCACCACTGAGTACTGAACCCATGCTGGGTCAGTAAAACACAGGTAATCCAGAAGGCTGACCGGGGTGTGGACACACAGGCGCATAGTAACCAGGTCTCCCACATTGACCTTTGAAAGGACCCCTGGGGAATCCAGGAGGGGGCGTGGCCTCCATCTCCACTCAAGGGGTGTAGTAGAGAGGCTGGTTGCTAAGTTGCGAAGGCAGGCACAGAGGGGAGGAAGTAGTGAGCGAGTCAGTCAGTAAAGCTGAGGGAGAGCAGTCGCAACGAGGAAACCTGGAGGCTGTCACTAGTCAGACACCGCAGGTGCAGTGGTTGTTGGCGGGGGAGAACGGTCACCTTGTAGTGCCGCCCGAAAACCACCTGATGCCGGAGTGCAGAGGGGTGGCTGAGTACGGGGACTGCCAGGTGAACCAGGCCCGCATGTGGTTACAGGTCCCCAGAGCAGGGGCCTATTCAGTTGGCCTGCTTAACCTGCAGGTGAGGGCACTTCATGCCCTTCACCAAACCACCACAGAGTTCGCAGCCACGTAGCAACGAGAGGGCCCATAGGAACAAAAGGCAAGCAGCCGGAGTTACCTGGTCCAGGCTACAAGCAAACGGGCCGAAAAGGGGAGAACAGGCGGAAGCAACTTCCCTGGGTGACCCCATAGGACTACAAGTCTGGTTCACCACAAAAACTAAAGGGCTAGGAAGGCGAGTCAGCAGCCACCCTCTAAGTCAGCCTGAAGGAGCCTGATTCCCACTGTGAACATCACAGCATCGCCCGGGTTAACTCACAACTGCCACCTGAAGTGAGTAAAAACCCTGAAAGACATTCCTCCTGTGCGTGTGAGTTCTTCTGCGACCTGTGGTACTACACACCTTCACCGGGCCCTGGGTCCAGCCTCACTCTCGGGAGGCCACCACATCTAACTGCACCCACCATCAGCCCCAGGTGTCCCCTAAACTGCAGTGGCGGACGCCCTGACCTCAATACCGAGAGTGGCGTCACGAATCCCATACAAGTCAACCTACCTATGACCAGAAGGACCCAGGACGTGCAGTCCCTGAAGACCCTGAGACGACCTGAAGGTAACGGGGCCACGGGGCGGCACAATGTCATCAGAAAAATCTGCTTTTTTCTCCTCCTGGACTGATCATTCATTCTTAAAATTCTCAATTAATGGGTAAAATCTGTATTCAGTGAAGACAAAATGTTGCATTACTCAGATAGTAGATGGCAGTTAGTGACATAAAGTTCTATTCAGAGGGAAAAGGGGAGGATTTAGAGTCATAGCTCCTCCCTTCTTTTCTGCTCCTCCCCTCTACATAGAAATGCATGCCTACCAATCCAGTTGTCCTACTTCTACGGGCAGGATTAGGTTCATGAAGATGTGTTGGACACACAGTATAGACGCTGTTTTGTTTAGTATTGTGATAATCAACATTAATTTTGCTGAAGTCATGTCGAGTTTCTGTTTTTAGGCAAATTTCTGGTAATCCACATTTTTTGTAAAACTCCAAAATGATTATGGAGATACACAGTAGGGCCTGAAATGTCTTCTTGGGTAACACAAGTTATGGACATTGGGTTTAACCACTAAAGTCCAAGTCATCTATACAGTCTAAACAGCATACTATGCTATGCTGCATTCTGATAAGGTATATGTAGTGCCTCTGAACCCATCAGGGCACTACAAGGTACTACATCCAGCCAAAGATGCAGGGCCTAACCCCAGGGATCTGGAAGAATAGTGACGGTAACAGCAAAACACATTATAATTGCAGTTTTCCCCCATCCCAACAGACTGGTGAAAGACTAGAAATGGACCCAATGGGTGGCCACCCAGGGGTGGAGCGGATCCAGTCCACTAGACAACAACCAGGTGGGAGGGGACAACAGTTAAGGGTGCTTTACACGCTGCGACATCGCTAACAATATATCGTCGGGTTTACGGTGTTTGTGACGCACATCCGGCGTCGTTAGCGACACCGCAGTGTGTGACAGCTAGGAGCGACGATCAACGATCGCAAAAACGTCAAAAATCGTTAATCATTGACATGTCGCTCCTTTTCATAATATCATTGGTGGTGCATGCCGCTGGTTGTTCGTCGTTCCTGCGGCATCACACATCGCTATGGGTGATACCGCAGGAATGACGAACATCTCCTTACCTGCATCCACTGGCAAAGAGGAAGGAAGGAGGTGGGCGGGATATTCCGCCCGCTCATCTCTGCCCCTCTGCTTCTATTGGATGGCTGCCGTGTGATGTAGACGCAGCTGTGATGCCGCACGAACTGCCCCCTTAGAAAAGAAGCGGTTCGCCGACCACAGCGACGTCACAGGGAAGGTAAGTCCGTGTGACAGGTGTAAGCGATGTTGTGCGCCACAGGCAGCGATTTGCCCGTGACACACAACCGACGGGGGCCGGTACGCTCGCTAGCGATATCAATAGCGATATCGCAGCGTGTAAAGTGCCCTTTAGAGTTAGCAAGTGGAAATGAGAGGAGACGGATGTAACTGCTCTGACACGGGAGTGTAACGGAGACCTGAGGGCCTAGGCGTGTGGTTCCCGGAAGAGTATGGCGAAGTACTCCCGGAACCATAGCACTGACGGGGCACAGAGCCCTAGGTCAGACAAACGCTCCAGGCGGACCTGATAAAAATCTGCACAGTGAGGGGACCATCCAGGACCTCACTGACCTTAGACGTTCGTGGAGCACCAGCAGTAACGGGAGAACCTAGGACCGGAACAGGGTTCACACTGCCCGCCGTACGGACCAGAGACTGAGAGACAAACAGGAGGGGACCCCAAGACGCTCCAAGCCATGGGGGCACACTAACTTGAGAAAGGTGCAGGGGAAAGAAGCCATCAGGTCACCAACCGGCACTGGGACTAAGGGGACCAGAGGTGAATACCAGCTTTCCTCTGGGTACCAGTTACCATCTACTGTGAGTAAAGAGAACCAGTTAAACCGTAACCCTTTGCGTGGCCTACCCTTCATTCCGTGCCTAACTCCATCACCTAACCCCCTGGGGCCCCGGCCCTACTTGCGGAGGGCCCAACATCCAGGCTGCCATCACATCAGCCCCAGTGGAACGACCCTGCAGCGGCGGTTCCATCACCATAACCTCAACCCACAAGTGGCGTCACGACAATAACTTTATTAACTATTCCCCTGTATATAAACCCCTTTTAAAGTGACCCCCAGGGTCACGGAATCAGGCAACGGCCACCCAGTGACACATCCCAGTAGTACACTGCCCGGAACCGAGTAACCAATAGCCCTGGGCAGTACATATACATGTATAAGACATTATTATGATAGGTACAGTCTGCCTATGGTTGAGCACCATTTGATATGGATACAATAATGGTGGGCAGTTGTGGTTGTAAATTGTTTCTGTAACTACTGCAAGATTATCAACAAATGTTTCCTGATTATCGTGCTGTGTAAACTGGCTACCGATCACCCGATAAGCGCTCATTCGTAAGGTGAAAACCTCTTTTGACTTGCACTGAAGATTATGGCTCTTGCTCTTGTGTGAACAGCCTATGCACTGTGAACGATCTGTTACAGATCTGAAGTGGGGTCAGTCTGTGTAAATGGATTATTAAACGACCGTCAACCACCAATCATGTTGTTGTTTGGCAGTGGTTAAATGCTGTACATTGTGCAGTGAAAATGGACTCTGTAGAAGACCAAATCAACTCAGAAACTGCTGAAAACGCGCGCCGCGGCAAATTTTTAGGCCACGCCCCCTAACCACACCCATTTCACAGTCACGCCCATATCCACTCCCCATCCACACCCATTCAGCACGGACACGCAGGCGGGCCTCCAGCACGGACACGCAGGCAGCCGGCGGGCCTCCAGCACGGACACGCAGGCAGCCGGCGGGCCTCCAGCACGGACACGCAGGCAGCCGGCGGGCCTCCAGCACGGACACGCAGGCAGCCGGCGGGCCTCCAGCACGGACACGCAGGCAGCCACAGTGAGGCGGCCGGTCGCCCGCACAGTGAGGCGGCCGGTCGCCTTCACAGACAGGCGGCCGGCCGCCCGCCTTCACAGACAGGCGGCGGGCCGCCCGCACAGAGAGGCGGCCAGCCGCCCGCACAGAGAGGCGGCCGGCCGCCCGCACAATGAGGCGGCGGGCCGCCCGCACAGACAGGCGGCAGGGGGGCGCCCGCACAGACAGGCGGCAGGGGGGCGCCCGCACAGACAGGCGGCAGGGGGGCGCCCGCACAGACAGGCGGCAGGGGGGCGCCCGCACAGACAGGCGGCAGGGGGGCGCCCGCACAGACAGGCGGCAGGGGGGCGCCCGCACAGACAGGCGGCAGGGGGGGCGCCCGCACAGACAGGCGGCAGGGGGGCGCCCGCACAGACAGGCGGCAGGGGGGCGCCCGCACAGACAGGCGGCAGGGGGGCGCCCGCACAGACAGGCGGCAGGGGGGCGCCCGCACAGACAGGCGGCAGGGGGGCGCCCGCACAGACAGGCGGCAGGGGGGCGCCCGCACAGACAGGCGGCAGGGGGCGCCCGCACACACAGGCGGCAGGGGGGCGCCCGCACAGACAGGTGGCAGGGGGGTGCCCGCACAGACAGGCGGCGGGGGGCGCCCGCACAGACAGGCGGCGGGGGGCGCCCGCACAGACAGGCGGCAGGGGGGCGCCCACACAGACAGGTGGCGGGCCGACCGCACAGACAGGCTCCGGCCGGGGGTGAGGGGGGAGGGAGGGAAATCAGCGCTGGGGAGATTAGTTTACTGTACCAGCAGCAGCACAGGCAGCGCTCCTCTCTATGCCACGTCTACTAGGATGGTAGGAGGGAAAAGCAGGGAGGCGGAGAGAGAGTGGGTGGGCGGAGCCCGGGAGCAGGCCGTCCCGCCCGTGGCAACGGGACAAACAACGTAAAGCGTGAAAGTCCCGCTGTATCCGGGACGGTTGGGAGGTATGCAGCATGTTAGAATGTGTACATAAGATCCCGCTGGTGGTGGCCGCAGCTTATAGGCCCCAAATCTGGTGACAGGTTCCCTTTAAAGTGAACCTGTCAGGTGTAATATGCACTCAGAGCCAGGAGCAGTTCTGGGTACATATTGCTAATCCCTGCCTAACCATCCCTGTATACAGTAGCATAGATAAAGAGATCAAGAACAAATATTTTTAAAGATCTTATATCTTATGCTAATGAGCGCGGGGACTAGTCACAAGGGCGTTACTTCACTTGGCTAGTCGGCTCGCATAGCATGTTAGCATGTTATTACGCCCCTGTGTGAGTACTCACACGCTATGTGAGCCGACTAGCCAAGTGAAGTAACGCCCTTGGGACTAGTCCCCGCGCTCATTAGCATAAGATATAAGCTCTTTAAAAATACTTTTTCTATAGATGCCTTTATCTATGCTAGTGTATACAGGGACAGTTAGGGAGGGATTAGCAATATATACCCAGAACTGCTCCTGGCTCTGAGTGCAGATTGCACCGGATAGGTTCCCTTTAAAGGGAAACTGTCACCAGAAATTTAGCAAAAAAAATAAAAGATTCCCCTCTGCAGCTCCTGGGATGAATTCTGGAAAGGTTCCTGTTGCTATTGTGCCCCCTTTGAGACCTAAAATAATACTTTATGAAGTCTTACCTTTTTGTATGCAAATCTGTTTTTATGGTCACGGGGGCGGGCTGTCTGGCGTCCGTTATTCCCCCTCCTGCTGCTGTACGCCGTCCCCCATTGCTCATTTCCATACATGAGGACGCCTTCCTCATGTAACTGTCCTCCTGAAGTTTTGTGCATGCCCAGTGCCACTCTCGCGGGAGTAAGCACTGTGCAAAGTGTGAACGCTTTTCAGGTGATTGCGCAGGCGCGAGATTATGGGCGGCGCTGTGATTGTCATCAGCAGCGTCATCCAAGTACCCACCCATAATCTCGTGCCCACGCTTCTCACTCTGCCTCCACTGTTATGCGCAAGCACTGTCCATATGAACCATGTTACCTATTACCGTGGGCGCGAGATTATGGGCGGCGCTGTGATTGTCATCAGCAGCGTCATCCAAGTACCTGCCCATAATCTCGTGCCCGCGCTTCTCACTTTGCCTCCACCGTTATGCGCAAGCACTGGCCATATGAACCACGTTACCTATTACCATGGGCGCGAGATTATGGGCGGCGCTGTGATTGTCATCAGCAAAGTCATCCAAGTACCCGCCCATAATCTCGTGCCCGCGCTTCTCACTCTGCCTCCACCGTTATGCGCAAGCACTGGCCATATGAACCACGTTACCTATTACCATGGGCGCGAGATTATGGGCGGCGCTGTGATTGTCATCAGCAAAGTCATCCAAGTACCTGCCCATAATCTCGTGCAAGCGGTAATAGGTAACATGGTTCATATGGCCAGCACTTGCGCATAACGGTGGAGTCAGAGGGAAAAGTGCGGGCACGAGATTATGGGCGGGTACTTGGTTAACGCTGCTGATGACAATCACAGCGCCGCCCATAATCTCGTGCCTGCGCAATCACCTGAAAAAGCGTTCACATGCGCAAAACTTCGGGAGGACAGTTACATGAGGAAGGCGTCCTTGTGTATGTAAATGAGCAATGGGGGACTGCGTAAAGCGGCAGGAGGGGGAATAACGGACGCCAGGCAGCCCGCCCTCGTGACCATAAAAACACATTTGCATACAAAAAGGTAAGACTTCATAAAGTATTTTTGTAGGTCTCAAAGGGGGCACAATAACAACAGGAACCTTTCTAGAAGCAGCCCAGGAGCTGCAGAGGGGAATCTATTACTTTCATTGTGAAATTTCTGCTGACATGTTCCCTTTAACTGGTAGGGGAGCCAGGATAAAGCAGAGCTGAAGTTGTTGGGAAGCTAGGACCCAGCAGCTCTGCTCCACAGGCAGGAGACCACTGATCGGTAAGCTAATAGAAGCCTGCAGATGTCACTCTGCATAGGTTATTACTGGCCAGTGCTATCTGCAGGAGAGAGAAGTGCTGATTGCACGGTCTCCTCAGCGTCCTGACTCCCCGCGTGTCTGCAGCAGTGAGAAGCCGCACACGGGGAGTCAGAGAACAGCTGCAGACAAACGCAGGCTCCGGGACTGGGGGGGTCGGCTCTGGTGCAGGGGGGGGGGGCTCTGCTGCAGGGGGGGGGTCGCTCTGCTGCAGGGGGTGATTCATACCTCAGCAGCAGTCACAGGAGTAGGTGCGCGCTCGGCTCTGTAATGAATAGTAGAAGGGAGAAACAGCGAGGCGGGGCTACAGTGGGTGGGTGGAGCCGGGACAAACAGCCTCACGGGCGGGACCCGGGATCAAAGGCTCAGAAGAGGGACTGTCCCGCTGTATCCGGGACGGTTGGGAGGTATGCACCAAGCATTATGACAGTCTGCACTTACAGACAGGAACAAGAACACTAATTTATATTGTGGAGCAAGAAAAAGTGGTTTAGCACTTTCTAAAATTGGGCCCTGATTCTGCAAGATCGCCCTGAGCAAAAGTCTTGATGAAGGGGGTTGTGTTGGAGTCAGATGCTCCTGATTCATTGCGATGCGCGTGAGGTTTAATGAATAGGTGCATCTGAAAAGTGGCGTGCTCCTCCATGTGCCTCGCCTTAAAGCTTATTCCAGGCTGGAGTAAGATTTCTACTGTAAAGGCCACGTCTCACTAAGCGACATCGCTAGCGACATCACTGCTGAGTCACGGTTTTGGTGACGCAACAGCGATCTTGCTAGCGATGTCGCTGTGTGTAACATCCAGCAATGACCTGGACCCTGCTGTGAGGTCGCCGGTCGTTGCTGAATGTCCTGGACCATTTTCTTCAAAGGCGATGTCCTGCTGGGCAGGAAGCATCGCTATGTTTGACACTGTGTGTCCCAATGACAGCAGAGATCGTTATACAGGTCGCTACTGCGACCTGTATCGTTACTGAGTCGTTGGTAAGATCTGACTGTGTGACATCTCACCAACGACCTCCCAGCGACTTACCAGCGATCCTTATCAGGTCACATCATTTTCGGGATCGCTGGTAAGTCGCTAAATGTGACGGGGGCTTAAGGTTACAGTTCCTCAAGAATTAGATGAGCTGTAGCAACACTCCTATGCTCTGACCCGTTCTGCATCAGCCCATATTGACAGAGCTGTGGGAAACTGGGGTGAAAACGTGAAAAGTCCTACAATTTTTATACAATTTCACTTTGCACCAAAATATTGCAACTTTGGGTGATTTACATAAGAATTCTGGTGACTTTGGTGAACCAGGGCTATACTATTCTGGCTAATAGGAGTTCACTGAATAAATTAAAGGGTTTGTTCACTATTTGGACAACCCCTTCTAATTCCACCGTTTTCCCCCAGGTAAAATAATAAAGCCTATACTCACCTCCCATACCCAGGCCCTTCCAGCGAAATCAGGGCTCGCGGTGCCAGTGCCCACATGGGGTTATGACATCACGCAAGTATCACATCCAATCAGAGCCTGATTCTGTCTCCCCGCCTTCGGACCAAACAAGCAATCAACAGAAAGTGAGCGCAGCCGCTAAAACATAGTACAGTACTCAGTCATCTCCCAGGGATAGGTTTATAGAGGCCTGTGGATAGGTGATATCCTGCTTTTCAACTTTCCTTAAGTATGAATCAATGTAAAGTTATGCAGATGCCCTGAATGATAAAACAATATTTTATCTCTTCTGTAAAATAGAAAGGTGGATAAACAAAGGTGTGTAACAGCGTGACACTGGAGTGATCATATTTCCATGATGATAAAGAATCACATCATGATAAGGGATGACACATAATTATATTCCTGCTGTCATAAAGGTGCACTGCTTTCTTTACAGATCTGTTACCCTGAATGGGTTCTGATCTTTAGACATTGTGATATTAGAAAAACCAAACAATCAACTAGCAGTTTACAAATTATGGCTAATTATATTTATGTAAGGTAATCTTATATTAACTGCTCTCTAAAACATATCTGTTTGCTACACATTGTGCAGCAATAATAATAATAATAATAATAATAATACTAAAAAAAAAAATAATAGGTTTAATCCATTAAAAAATTGCATCAAGATGGACTATCTTTAATTCATTTGTTGCAATTTGCTACTTATGTGCTTTAAACTAACTATTCTTTCATATTCATGGGAGTGTTTATCAGAAGTTTATCAATATAACAGAAGTGTTTGCCTGTCTTCCTAGGCTGTGTTACATTATGATCGTGTCACTATATCCTGTGTTTCTTTTGTAGGTTGTGTTCCATTGTGATAAAATCACAATAGCATTTGTTTTTATTTATGTTTTGATGATGTCACAATAGGTTGTCATTATTTATGGCATCTGTTCTATTGGCTGAGATCATAATAGCCCGTGTGTTTATTTATTTTGTGATGATGTCATATTAGGTTGTTTTTATTTATGGCATGTGTTCTATTGTGCTGATGCCATAATAGGGATTGTCCTAACTTTTAGGTTGTGTTTGCTTTTGATTCTATTCTAAACGTGTTTGATTTTTTACAACAATGTATTCTATTGTCAAAAAAGTTCTCGTTTCAATTTTTAGGTTGTACTCCAATTCTGTTCCCGTATGTTATAATAGTGTTTGGCAGGTATTCAAGGCTGTAATGTATTATGAGGATGTCATGTTACTCAGGGAAGAATTCATCAAGACAGACATTTTTTTATGTCAGCCTTGATCCAGAGTATGCTGAGGTCATTTATGCTAAGAACAGCCATACATTAGTTGACTATTGGCCAAACTATGTTTCGACCGAATGTTCAGCCAATAGCTATCTCAGCTGACTCTCCGATACATAAGATCAATCATCGACCAATCGCTCCTGTGTTCTCTATGAGAAAGCCCCAACTGACACATCGGCTTATCTCTTTATAGAACAACTAGAAGGTGGCCCGATTCTACGCATCGGGTATTCTAGAATTTACGTATTGTGTAGTTAATGTATGATTTTTGTTTTATATATATATATATATATATATATATATATATATATATATATATATATATATATATATATGTTGTTGTGTGTAGTTACCAAGTGTTTGTGTAGGGCGCTGTACATAATCTGGGTGTTGTCTGGGTGTGGCGGGGGGTGAGAGCGGTGTTGTATGTGTGTTGCGTGTGTTGTGTTGTTTGTGGAGCGCTGTGTGTCTGTAGCGTTGTGTGTGTGTGTGTTGCGCGGTTTGTGTGGGTGTGGTGTGTTTTGGGGGGAGGTATGTTTTGTGCAATGTGTGTGTGTTGCGTGGTATGTGCGTATATTTATGTATGCCGCGGTGTTTGTGTGTTGGGTGTTGTGTGTGTGCAGCGTTGTCTGTGTGTGTGGGTGTCTGTGTAGGGCGGTGTTTGTGGTTCCCAGTGTGTGTGTGGTGTGTTGTGTGTGTGTGTGTGTGTTGGGGGGAGGTGTGCACCTCCCATCGTGCTCCATCCCCCATGCTGCGCACCCCCCATCGTGCTCCATCCGCCATGCTGCGCACTCCAAACGTGCTCCATCCGCCATGCTGCGCACTCCGAAACGTGGTCCATCCGCCATGCTGCGCACTCCCAAACGTGGTCCATCCTCCATGCTGCGCACTCCCAAACGTGCTCCATCCGCCATGCTGCGCACTCCCAAACGTGCTCCATCCGCCATGCTGCGCACTCCCAAACATGCTCCATCCGCCATGCTGCGCACTCCCAAACGTGGTCCATCCGCCATGCTGCGCAGTCCCAAACGTGCTCCATCCGCCATGCTGCGCACTCCCAAACGTGCTCCATCCCCCATGCTGCGCACTCCCCATCGTGCTCCATCCCCCATGCTGCACCAGCATCAGCCTCTCTACCCCCAGCATCAGCCTCTCGCCTCCCAGCATCAGCCTCTCTCCTCCCAGCATCAGCATCTCTCCTCCCAGCATCAGCCTCTCTGTCCCCAGCATCAGCCTCTCTTCTCTCAGCCTCCCCCCTCCCAGCCTCCCTCCTCCCAGCCTCCCCCAGCATCAGCCTCTCTCCTCCCAGCCTCCCCCTCCCAGCCTCCCCCAGCATCAGCCTCCCCCAGCATCAGCCTCTCTCCTTCCAGCCTCCCCCAGCATCAGCCTCCCCCAGCATCAGCCTCTCTCCTCCCAGCCTCCCTCCTCCCAGCCTTCACCAGCATCAGCCTCCACCTCCCAGCCTCCCTCAGCATCAGCCTCCCCCAGTATCAGCCTCCCCCAGCATCAGCCTCTCTCCTTCCTGCCTCCCCCAGCATCAGCCTCCCCCAGCATCAGCCTCTCTCCATCCAGCCAACCCCAGCATCAGCCTCCCCCAGCATCAGCCTCTCTCCTCCCAGCCTCCCTCCTCCCAGCCTCCCCCAGCATCAGCCTCCCCCTCCCAGCCTCCCCCAGCATCAGCCTCCCCCAGCATCAGCCTCTCTCCTTCCAGCCTCCCCCAGCATCAGCCTCCCCCAGCATCAGCCTCCGCCTCCCAGCCTCCCCCAGCATCAGCCTCCGCCTCCCAGCCTCCCCCAGCATCAGCCTCTCTCCTCCCAGCCTCCCCCAGCATCAGCCTCTCTTCTCCCAGCCTCCTCCAGCATCAGCCTCTCTCCTCCCAGCCTCCCCTAGCATCAGCCTCCCCCTCCCAGCCTCCCCCAGCATCAGCCTTCCCCAGCATCAGCCTCTCTCCTTCCAGCCTCCCCCAGCATCAGCCTCCCCCAGCATCAGCCTCTCTCAGCCCAGCCACCCCCAGCATCAGCCTCCCCCAGCATCAGCCTCTCTCTTCCCAGCCTCCCCCAGCATCAGCCTCCCCCAGCATCAGCCTCTCTCCTTCCAGCCTCCCCCAGCATCAGCCTCCCCCAACATCAGCCTCTCTCATCCCAGCCACCCCCAGCATCAGCCTCCCCCAGCATCAGCCTCTCTCCTCCCAGCCTCCCCCAGCATCAGCCTCCCCCAGCATCAGCCTACACCCTCCCAGCCTCCCCCAACATCAGCCTCCCCCTCCCAGCCTTCCCCAGGATCAGCCTCTCTCCTCCCAGCCTCCTCCAGCACGCCGTGCTCCTCTGCCAACACTCACAGATCCGATCGCATACTCACACACACACACACCCACCCGATCGCATACACTCACACCCACCCGATCGCATACACTCACACACACCCGATCGCATACACTCACACACACCCGATCGCATACACTCACACACACCCGATCGCATACACTCACACACACCCGATCGCATACACTCACACACACCCGATCGCATACACTCACACACACACACATTGACGATATTGCACATACGCGCTCACTCACAACATCCGGAGATACCACATGCTTTTGGCCATGTGATCCTCCGGCAGGTCCTTGAAGCTCACTGCAGCACAGTATCGCGGCCGAGAAGCAAGCGATATCTCCGGATGCTGTGAGTGTGTGGATGCAATCTGATGTGTGTGTGAGGTGTGTGTGAGAGTGAGTGTGATCTGATGTGTGTGTATGTGTGTGTGTGTCTGTTGTTATGTGTGTGCGTGTGGATGTTCCGCCGCTGCAGGACCTTGATGCGCTGGTAACTATGCTACCATGGTTACCAGCGCATCCCGTCCCCCACTCGCACGGGAGCCCACACCAGCATACGGCGGCAAACCCCAGCAATGCGAGGGTTTGTGTCGGCTGGGTTGGCGGCGTATGCTGGTGTGGGCTCCCGGGGGTACAGTACTCACCTGGGAGTCGTGTCTCCGTGTCAGTTCGGGGGGATGCGTGCGGGGGGCGGGGCCAGAGCGAGCATGCATTGCGTGAGGGGGGCGGGGCGTGGCCGAGTTGCCAATACGTGCAGGGTGCCGGGGCGAGAGGCCAATCCGTGTGGGGGGCGGAGCCTGTGCGAGCGGCCGGCCAATCCGTGTGGGGGGGAGCCAGGGCGCGTGACCAATCCGTGCGGGGGGGCGGGGCCATGGCGAGGCCAGCGGCCAATCCGCTTTGTGTCACCGTAAGGACACAATTTTGGAGCAAGACAGACAGACAGACAGACAGAATAAGGCAATTATATATATAGATATATATATATATATAGATGTTGTTGTGTGTAGTTACCAAGTGTTTGTGTAGGGCGCTGTACATGTTCTGGGTGTTGTCTGGGTGTGGCGGGGGGTGAGAGCGATGTTGTATGTGTGTTGCGTGTGTTGCGTTGTTTGTGGAGCGCTGTGTGTCTGTAGCGTTGTGTGTGTGTGTTGCGCGGTTTGTGTGGGTGTGGTGTGTTTTGGGGGGAGGTATGTTTTGTGCAATGTGTGTGTGTTGCGTGGTATGTACGTATATTTATGTATGCCGCTGTGTTTGTGTGTTGGGTGTTGTGTGTGTGCAGCGTTGTCTGTGTGTGTGGGTGTCTGTGTAGGGCGGTGTTTGTGGTTCCCAGTGTGTGTGTGGTGTGTTGTGTGTGTGTGTGTTGGGGGGAGGTGTGCACCTCCCATCGTGCTCCATCCCCCATGCTGCGCACCCCCCATCGTGCTCCATCCGCCATGCTGTGCACTCCCAAACGTGCTCCATCTGCCATGCTGCGCACTCCCAAACGTGCTCCATCCGCCATGCTGCGCACTCCCAAACGTGGTCCATCCGTCATGCTGCGCACTCCCAAACGTGCTCCATCCGCCATGCTGCGCACTCCCAAACGTGCTCCATCCGCCATGCTGCGCACTCCCAAACATGCTCCATCCGCCATGCTGCGCACTCCCAAACGTCGTCCATCCGCCATGCTGCGCACTCCCAAACGTCGTCCATCCGCCATGCTGCGCACTCCCAAATGTGCTCCATCCGTCATGCTGCGCACTCCCAAACGTGCTCCATCCCCCATGCTGCGCACTCCCCATCGTGCTCCATCCCCTATGCTGCACCAGCATCAGCCTCTCTCCTCCTGGCATCAGCCTCTCTCCTCCTCGCATCAGCCTCTCTCCTCCCAGCATCAGCCTCTATCCTCCCAGCATCAGCCTCTCTCCTCCCAGCATCAGCCTCTCTGTCCCCAGCATCAGCCTCTCTCCTCCCAGCCTCAGCCTCCCCCAGCATCAGCCTCTCTTCTCTCAGCCTCCCCCCTCCCAGCCTCCCTCCTCCCAGCCTAGCCCAGCATCAGCCTCTCTCCTCCCAGCCTCCCCCTCCCAGCCTCCCCCATCATCAGCCTCCCCCAGCATCAGCCTCTCTCCTTCCAGCCTCCCCCAGCATCAGCCTCCCCCAGCATCAGCCTCTCTCCTCCCAGCCTCCCTCCTCCCAGCCTTCCCCAGGATCAGCCTCTCTCCTCCCAGCCTCCCTCTTCCCAGCCTTCCCCAGGATCAGCCTCTCTCCTTCCAGCCTCCCCCAGCATCAGCCTCTCTCCTTCCAGCCAACCCCAGCATCAGCCTCCCCCAGCATCAGCCTCTCTCCTCCCAGCCTCCCTCCTCCCAGCCTCCCCCAGCATCAGCCTCCCCCTCCCAGCCTCCCCCAGCATCAGCCTCCCCCAGCATCAGCCTCTCTCCTTCCAGCCTCCCCCAGCATCAGCCTCCCCCAGCATCAATCTCCGCCTCCCAGCCTCCCCCAGCATCAGCCTCCGCCTCCCAGCCTCCCCCAGCATCAGCCTCTCTCCTCCCAGCCTCCCCCAGCATCAGCCTCTCTCCTCCCAGCCTCCTCCAGCATCAGCCTCTCTCCTCCCAGCCTCCCCTAGCATCAGCCTCCCCCTCCCAGCCTCCCCCAGCATCAGCCTCCCCCAGCATCAGCCTCTCTCCTTCCAGCCTCCCCCAGCATCAGCCTCCCCCAGCATCAGCCTCTCTCCTCCAATCCTCCCCCAGCATCAGCCTCCCCCTCCCAGCCTCCCCCAGCATCAGCCTCCCCCAGCATCAGCCTCTCTCCTTCCAGCCTCCCCCAGCATCAGCCTCCCCCAGCATCAGCCTCTCTCATCCCAGCCACCTCCAGCATCAGCCTCCCCCAGCATCAGCCTCTCTCCTTCCAGCCTCCCCCAGCATCAGCCTCCCCCAGCATCAGCCTCTCTCCTTCCAGCCTCCCCCAGCATCAGCCTCCCCCAGCATCAGCCTCTCTCATCCCAGCCACCCCCAGCATCAGCCTCCCCCATCATCAGCCTCTCTCCTCCCAGCCTCCCCAGCATCAGCCTCCCCCTCCCAGCCTTCCCCAGGATCAGCCTCTCTCCTCCCAGCCACCCCCAGCATCAGCCTCCCCCATCATCAGCCTACACCCTCCCAGCCTCCCCCAACATCAGCCTCCCCCTCCCAGCCTTCCCCAGGATCAGCCTCTCTCCTCCCAGCCTCCTCCAGCACGCCGTGCTCCTCTGCCAACACTCACAGATCCGATCGCATACTCACACACACACACACACACACACGATCACATACACTCACACCCACCCGATCGCATACACTCACACACACCCGATCGCATACACTCACACATACCCGATCGCATACACTCACACACACCCGATCGCATACACTCACACACACCCGATCGCATACACTCACACACACCCGATCGCATACACTCACACACACCCGATCGCATACACTCACACACACACACATTGACGATATTGCACATACGCGCTCACTCACAACATCCGGAGATACCACATGCTTCTGGCCATGTGATCCTCCGGCAGGTCCTGGAAGCTCACTGCAGCACAGTATCGCGGCCGAGAAGCAAGCGATATCTCCGGATGCTGTGAGTGTGTGGATGCGATCTGATGTGTGTGTGAGGTGTGTGTGAGAGTGAGTGTGATCTGATGTGTGTGTGTGTATGTGTGTGTCAGTTGTTATGTGTGTGCGTGTGGATGTTCCGCCGCTGCAGGACCTTGATGCGCTGGTAACTATGCTACCATGGTTACCAGCGCATCCCGTCCCCCATTCGCACGGGAGCCCACACCAGCATACGGCGGGAAACCCCAGCAATGCGAGGGTTTGTGTCGGCTGGGTTGGCGGCGTATGCTGATGTGGGCTCCCGGGGGTACAGTACTCACCTGGGAGTCGTGTCTCCGTGTCAGTTCGGGGGATGCGTGCGGGAGGCGGGGCCAGAGCGAGCGTGCATTGCGTGAGGGGGGCGGGGCGTGGCCGAGTTGCCAATACGTGCAGGGTGCCGGGGCGAGAGGCCAATCCGTGTGGGGGGCGGAGCCTGTGCGAGCGGCCGGCCAATCTGTGTGGGGGGAGCCAGGGCGCGCGACCAATCCGTGCGGGGGGGGCGGGGCCATGGCGAGGCCAGCGGGCAATCCGCTTTGTGTCACCGTAAGGACACAATTTTGGAGCAAGACAGACAGACAGACAGACAGAATAAGGCAATTATATATATAGATGTGATTAAAAGTCCAAAATCAGACAAGCGAGATGGATAGCTCTCTCAACTATGTCAGCCAGCACCCCCCATACACGTTAGACCACGTGCCGAACTTGTTGATATCGGTCAACATTAGTCTGAGGGATGGGACCCTAAAGTTCACATGACCATTAATAAGTCATGACATGGATCCAGTAAGCAATAAACAGATTTGTTTCAAATGTAAGAAAAATGAATGTCTATTTAATGGATCTATTTTCCATAGACTTCAATGTTTAAAAAAAACAACAAAAAACTATTTGCAACCCGTTGTTTAAGCTGGACAAAAAAGTTGTGTCTTCATGGCTCTTTTGTCTTTCTAAGATAACTGCTGCTGGATCTCTTTCAAACACATGATTACTGTACATGTGAAACTCTGCCTAAGATGTGTCCAATCATTAGGAGATATGGGCCTTTTAATGAATTTGGTGCATTTTTCATGTACTTGTTAAATGCATCAGAAAATGTAGGCATGGACTGGAGTACATTTCTGATAAAATGTATGCCACTTAACTCCATAACGACCCATGACATGCTATGTATGTGATGAGTCATTTATTTGCCATTGATGCGGACTCACACCCTGAGCCCGCATATTTCCCAGCAGATGAAGGCTGCCTCTAACAGCCGCATGTGGATCGGTCCTGCTGTTAAATGCCTCTTTCAATCTCTGACAGTGGCATATATCATGCGCTGGCGGGGGGAAGTGCATTGTTCTGAACCCTCATCGGTATTCCCGCGACACGTTGGCGAAACACTGACTAGTTGTCATGACCCCTGTATCTGTCATCTCAGTACTCCTATGAAAGCCTGTGGCTGGCATGCATAGGAAACATGTGCCCTTCAGGCTGCATGCCCACGATCAGGGTTCAGTGTTTTCGATGTAGCATGTTTTTACTGCGTCCAGAATGCTGCGATGTACAGTACAAGTGTAGCACCCTTGAACCTATCAGGGCACTGCAAGGTACCGCATCCTGTCAAGAAGCGGGGCCTACCTCCAGGGACCTGGAAGACCAGTGCCGGCAACAGCAAAACAAATTATAATCCCAGTTTTCCTCCATCCACAGACTGGTGACAGACTAGAATTGGACCCAATGGATGGTCACCCAGGGGTGGAGCTGATCCAGTCCACTAGACAACAACCAGATGGGAGGGGACAGACACTTAGTAAGTAGAAGTGAGAGAGAACGGATATAACTGGACTGACACGGGAATGTGACGGTGACCTGAGTGCCCAGGCGTGTGGTTGCCGGTGGAGTACGGCAAAGTACTCCCAGAACCTTAGCACCGACAGGGTACAGAGCCCTAGGTCAGGCAAAATGCTACAAGCAGACCTGATAAAATCTGCACAGTGAGGGGACCATCCAGGACGTCACTGACCTTAGACGTCCGGGGGCACCAGCAGTAATGGGAGAACCAGGTTCTATCTCCATAACCACAACCCGCAAGTGGCGTCACGACGAAAACTTTTATTTAATCTCCCCTGTAAATATTACTCCTTTTAAAAGCGACCCCCAGGGTCACAGAACCGGGCAACGGCCACCCAGTGATATCTCCCCAGCAATACCTCACCCAGGACCAAGTACCCTATAGCCCTGGGGCGTCACAGCTTTTTGTGGCATCACGAACAGGATTCAAACAGAAATTGCTACCTGGGAGCAGTCTAATGTTGAGGAGGATACCTGTGGGGTATGCCAGGCCATGATCACCAAGCTGGTCCAGGAGCAGGAGCATCGGGAGGCCCAGCGGGCGCAGGTGGGGGACAGAGACCTCCAGGAGAAACAGCGCCTGTGGCGTGCCAGGTACAGGGCAAGGGGACTGCTGTACTGGGGGGTAGGGGAGCAGTTCAGCCTGAAAAGGGGAGGTTGTTTCATTGCGGAACCCGGTCTGAAGGAGGGAGTCTTTGTCTCCCGCCGGAATGTGAGACCCCATCTCCCTAAAGGGCACCCCGGTCGTGACCTCCACCTAGGAGATGTGGTCACCTACACCCGCCACTATGGGGAGCGGGGCTGGTACGCCCTGGATGTAGAAGTATGTCCAACAGAGATCGCTGCAGAACCACCAGCCCCCGCTCCTGCAACAGTACTAATTCCCCACCTGCCACAAGGAGGCAGTAGAGGTGCGCAGGACCAGTGCACCCAAACCCAGAGTGCTGATTCCAGGAGGCCAGTTGATCCAGAGGGCCCCTTTCCAGTTCCCTGGTAGCTGTAACCTGTTGTGCTACGGAAAAAGTTTTTTGGTTTCCGTTGATAATGTGCGAAAAATGTTGATGTTGCCTTTCACCAATTTTCAGCTATGGTTTGAATATATTGCTAATAAAAATGGACCCAGACTGCAGGACTGGCAGCAGTCAAAAACTTTACCTGTACAGAAGTTGTACCAGTTGTGCCTACTACCAGAGTACAACTTTGCCAAAAAGGACCCTCCTTGACACCACCAGTAAGGAGAGGAAAAGGTCGTAGGAAGGGTCTTCGGCAGAGGCGGCCGAGACCCAGTCACCATGGAAATCGGTGACATTCCTCCTAGGGGTTTTCGGACCAGGACCTTTGGGTGGTTGTTGATGGGGGGGGTACTCCAGTTTGAAACGTTTAAGAAAGTGCCTCCCCTGCTCGGGAAGCATGTTTACTGTTTTACAAATCTCAAATTAAAAAAATGTTAACCTGTGTTACCCTTTGAAAGCTCGAGGACGTGCTTGAATTAACCGAATCAAACTGACCTGAAAAATCATACTGCCAGGTCAGTTTTTTGACAAAATTAATGGCAGAAAAAAGAAATTAACTTTTCTTGCTTTTTCGCCACACTTGGAATTTTTTCCTGCTTATCATTACATCATATGATAAATTGGATGGTGACATTGAAAAGTACAACTCATCCCGCAAAAAAACAAACCCTCACATGGATATATTGACTGAAAAATAAAAAAGTTATGGCTCTTGGAATAAAGGAAGGAAAAATGAAAGCGCAAAAATGAGAAATCGCCCATTCCTTAAGGGCTTAACAATCAAGATGAGGCTGTGCTAGGCTTCACATTGAAAGCTAAGGTTTACTAGCTTCCAAAAAGTCACACAGTTTTTGTGCACTTCAATTTTTAAAGGGGTTGTCCAGTACTCGGACAACTCCTTTTTAATAGTTCCATCTGTGCATAGCTTCCGATGCGAAAGCATCGGAAGCAATATGCTAATGACCCACTGCTGCGAGTGTAAGCCAAGGGTCATGCAACTGTGATCTGGTCTTCAGATTGGATCACAGCTGCGAAGAAGAGGGAGGGAGCACTTTCTCCCCATTTCCTCCGCGGTCTGTCTGTGTGTAAATCGCACTGCGGTTGGATGACATGCGAATGAAGTGCGCTGTTTCACACGCACCCATAGACATGTATGGGTGCATGTGTGCCTAGACTTGCTGCCAAACGTAGCAAGCTGGGATTCATTTCTCATGCCGCTATAGCATGAGAAATCAATCGCAAATGGACACTGTGCCATAGTGTTGCACTGGTGCGAGTGCAGTCCGATGTTTTATTGGATTGCACTGGTTTGTGCAAAATGCAAGTGGAACCGAGGCCTTATAGTCAGCTTTGGTGTCAGCACTATTGTGCCGCCCCCATGGCAGTAGCCAGTGCTGCTCGGATCCAGGCCTTCAGGGGTGGTGGCTCGAGGGTCTCCGGACCCGGGGGTCTCACGGACACGCCGAATTAATGGGGGGACGTAGTTGTACGAGCTAGGCCGTAGTAAGTTCGTGACGCCACCCACGGTGTGTGGTGAGGTGGGACACCACCGTTGCTGTTATGGGGCACCCGGGGGGATGTTGTGCAGCAAGTTGTTAACCTCTCCGTGGACAGGGATGGTGGCCCCGGGACCCAGTGGCTCAGTGCAGGGGATGGCGACCGGAGGGGGTGCTGGTGTACTCACTGTTAGTAAAACACACAAGTCTCTGGTAAACCAAGGTGATGGTAGCCGGTGCCTCTGCCGGTTGCGTTCGGGTCCCCCACCCGGCTGGTGGTCTCTATCCTTTTCCTGCACTGCTTTGTGTAAGGTGGACATCCTAGTGTGAAACTCAGGAGTCCGCGCCCGGCTGGATGTTGCCTAAGGAGCCGTGCCTGCAGACGCTGGCCCGTGGGATCTATGGGCCCTGGCGGTGACCACTTATCCCTAATCAGTGGGCTGTTGTCTTCTATGAGGGACTTTGGGTGGGACAGGACCTCTAGTCCTGGCCTCAATCGGTTAATTAATCAGTTCCGCTTGGTTCCGGTCCTGGCTTCAGGGTCCAAGTACCCCCCTTTGTGCTACGGTTTCCGGGTCGGTTCCCTGTGTCGGTACCAGCGGGCTACAACCCTCTCCCGGTTCATCTCGGTTCTGCCGAGCCATCTTCCCATCTTCTGCTGACGGAGACCACCGTCTGCCTCCTAGCCAGTAGCACCAGGGCTCCTACCCTTCAACTTGAACTTCCTTGCTGGAGCTACACTTAGCTCCAGCCCACACTCCTCTCCAAACTGAACTTCAGCCTGATCTAAATTGATCTCCTGTTTTTCCTGCCCCGGGCTGTCTGGACCCCCTGGTGAGTGTGTCCCAACCGCCTGGTCACGCCCACTGGTGTGTCTATCTTTCCCTAAGAGGGGGTGACTAGGGTTTCTGGTTGGCTGTGTGTTTCCTAGTGAGGGAACGGTGTAATGCGGGGGCCTAACTGTGACTACCTGGTTTTGCCAGGGCGTCACATTCCCCCCTTGGTTAAACACAGACCATCCATGTCCACCACCATTTATTTAACTGGAAAAGATAAAAAGATGAACAGTTACAAGTATAATAACATATTTACAATAAGCATATTTTGTTTTCTTCCCTTGCGGGAGGCATGTAACTTTAATGTTGCACATATAAAAACCGGGACGGGACGAACCAGGTCCTTCTCACCTCACCCACCCAAAACAACCTAGCCCTGATGTCACCTCTAAAACACAGGTTGGCACCCCCTGCCCAAGTCCAGGGTAGGTCCGGGTGTTGCCCAAATGGGCCGAGTAAAAAGTTCCTTACCCGGCAGTCCTTTAAAGGGACCCCACGTCCAGGGGACCCCTGACCCGGAGGGTAGTCAATGGTTTTGCTGGTGACAGGGCCTCGGCCGACTCTACCGCAGACCCATCCTCCAATCAGCCTCTCCAGAGACTGCGGCTTGATGAGAAGGTTAGTCAGGGGCTATCTACAAAACCCAAAAGTTTATGGGCTGGCTCACAAGTTCAAAGCCATTGTCTTTGTAAATGGGGGTTATAACTGTAACGGGATCAACAGACGGTCCCAACGAGCACTTTGCAGGGGAGGTAGCCGGGAACCGCTACCTAAACATCTTCATACTCGGGACTGGAGAGTGGCGGAGAGGGGTGGATGTGCAGCTGGGCACCAATTCTCACCCTCCTTCTGATGTCAGAATGTCGGATGGCAGAATGTCGGATGGCAAACCACCCCCTCTCTCCGCAGTGCCGGGTGTAGGTCACTAGCTCCCCGGGCTCCAAGTCCCGGTCGGGGTGGCCGACGTGCAGATGAGGGGCCACGTCCCTCCGGGACACGAATATCTTGGCCTCCATGCCCGGCTCGTATATATAAACCCCCATCCCTTTTGGGGGTCAAAATGCCGGACCTGGCCTTCATACGTCGGACCCCTCACCCGGATAGTGGCATTCCTCAGATTGTCTTTTTCTGTGTAGGTCCAGGACAGGAACTCCGCCTTCCGTTTCTCCCGGGCGGTGAGCTCCTTTCCCAGCTGGTGCCACTGCCGCTCCCAGTACAGAGTATCAGCTGCCTGCTCCGGTTCAACCTGCGCGGGGGCTGGGCCCAGTCGGAGTTTCTCCATGCCGGCTACGACCGGCACCTTTGGCAATGGGGGACCCCACTGTGACGTGGCCTGCTCTGCTGCCTTGCAGCTCCATCCCCGCTGCTCCTCAGCCGAGGCCGGGAATCTGGGAGCGGCTAGCGTTGCCTGCTTTACTGGCTTCCGGTCGGGGACCGTTGTCGTCTCGGGCGTGGCTCCTTCCGGGACTGGGATCGCTGTCGGGTCCAAGGTTAGACGGGGCATCTTCCAGGTGTTGGGCTGACGTGGAGCCGGTACTGGTGCCGGGGCGGTGACAGGCTTGCTGCTGGCGGCTTCCTCTGGCTGGTCCTCGCGGGCCGACGGAAGGGTACCGCTGCCGGTGTTGGTGGCAGCGGACTGAGCGGAGGGTCAGCAGCAGGTATGGGCGGCGAGGAAGGCAGAGGCAGACCGGGTCCCTCAGCCTGGTCGGCCAGTCCCTGGGGGACATAGGGGACATGGGGGACATAGGGGCGTGGGTCGCTTACCCGCTCCTCCGAGGCTGCCTCCACTTCACGGGCCCGAACGGCTGCGGCCAACTCCGCCATCTCGGCTGTCCATCTCTGGAGCAGAAAGCTCACCTGTGCCTGGATCCGGCACATACACTCCGTCTGGGCTCCCACCCAGTCGGCTGTTCCGGGCACAGGCTCCTTCGCTATGGGCTTGCCAGACGGGTCGGCCATGGTGCACGATTGGTGGTATTCAGGAACAAGAAGGGTGGCAGGGTCCTGGAGTCCCTGCCCTTTATCTGCTCAGTCACATGTTGCAGAATCTTCACCCGCCCCCCTTGGTCTTTTACCGGCACTTCTTTTTTCGACTTCCGGGCTCGCTTTCCGGCCGCGTTCCCAGGGAGCTGGGCTTCGGCTTTCGCGCCCTTTTCTCAGGGAAGAAGACGCAGGGCTGTAGTTTTCACGCCCAAAATGGCAGCAAAATGGAGACTTCTGAAAATTTGGCAACGGATCACCGCTGACTGTCCAATACAAGGCGCACTTCCACAAGGTAAGTGGATGGGTAAGTATCCTGTTCGTGACGCCAAGTTTTGGGGTGTGCCGCCCCCGTGCCACCAGCCGGCGCTGCTCGGATCCGGGCCTTCAGGGGTGGTGGCTTGAGGGTCTCCGGACCCGGGGGTCTCGCGGACATGCCGAATAAATGGGGGGACGTAGATGTACGGGTTAGGCCGTAGTAAGTTTGTGACGCCACCCACGGTATGTGGTGAGGTGGGACACCACCGCTGCTGTTATGGGGCACCCGGGGTAGATGTTGTGCAGCAAGTTGTTAACCTCTCCATGGCCCCGGGACCCGGTGGCTCAGTGCAGGGGATGGTGACCGCAGGGAGTGCTGGTGTACTCATTGTTAGTAAAACACACAAGTCTCTGGTAAACCAAGGTGATGGTGGCCGGTGTCGTGGCCGGTTGCGTTCGGGTTCCCCACCCGGCTGGGGGTCTTTATCCTTTTCCTACACTACTTTGTGTAAGGTGGACTTTCCTAGTGTGAAACTCAGGAGTCTGCTCCCGACTGGATGTGGCCTAAGGAGCCGTGCCCGCAGACGCTGGCCCGTGGGATCTATGGGCCCTGGCGGTGACCTCTTATCCCTAATCGGTGGGCTGTTGTCTTCTATGAAAGACTTTGGGTGGGACAGGACCTCTAGTCCTGGCCTCAGTCGGTTAATTAACTAGTTCTGCTTGGTTCCGGTCCTGGCTTCAGGGTCCGAGTACCCCCCTTTGTGCTATGGTTTCCGGGTCGGTTCCCCGTGTCAGTACTGGCAGGCTACAACCCTGCCCTGGTTCACCTCGGTTCTGTCGAGCCGTCTTCCCATCTCCTGCTCACGGAGACCACTGTCTGCCTCCTAGCCAGTGGCACCAGAGCTCCAGCCCACACTCCTCTCCAAACTGAACTACAGCCTGATCTAAACTGATCTCCTGTTTTTCCCGCCCCAGGCTGTCTGGACCCCCTGGTGGGCGTGTCCCAACCGCCTGGTCACGCTCACTGGTGTGTCTATCTTTCCCTAAGGGGTGGTGACTAGGGTTTCTGGTTGGCTGTGTGTTTCTTAGTGAGGGAACGGTGTAATGCGGGGGCCTAACTGTGACTACCTGGTTTTGCCAGGACACCACACTATTTCAGTGGTGTCTGCACTTACTCTCCCAGTGATCATGTAGCATTGTTATGTAACATGATCCCTGCAGCCAAACAGTGCTGGCTTCACTTTCCCCTCATTCAGACAAATCAAGAATCAGGAATTGAGAAATGGTGGTGTGAGTAGTGGACAACCACTTTAACTGCAATTTTCTGCCATCAAATTCTTTATGAAACTACCTCCTAAAATACTTTGATCTCCCCTGAGCAGGGCAGATCAAAGTGCGCTTGCGCAGGACCTCAGTGCCGGCGAGTGTGTATGACGTAGGACGCGTCATGCACGCCGGCTTCAGAAGAAGATAGACCAAGATGGCCGAAAGAGGAGGCGCCTGTCCTAGAGAACGGTGCCACCCATCCGACTGTTGTGCAAGGGAGCAACCTTCTAGGTGAGAATTATAAAGTGTTTTTTACATTCTACACAGTGACCTGGGCTCTTATATACAGCATGTTAGAATGCTGTATATATGAGCCCACTGGTGGTGGCCGCAGCTTATAGGCCCCAAAACTGGTGACAGGTTCCCTTTAAGTTATGTTCTATTTGATGATTGTACAATATAATGGGTTTATATAGGTTGTATTTCGTTGTGACAATTTTGCAGTTGTGTTTTTTTTCCTTACCTGTGACTTTTTGTGATAATGTCAGAAAAGTATCTAAATTCTTGGGCTGTGCTTTATTTTTAGGACGTTGCCATAGTGAACAACCTTAGGCTGTTTTTTAGTGTCATGATGATACATTACAATTTGCAGGAATTCCTAGGTTATGCCCTAATGAATGATGTTACATTTAGGGATGTGCAGATCCAGACTGTAAAAATCTGGATCCGCGCAGTTTTAAAGGTGCTCGGGTCCCGAACCGGGGCCCGAGATTCCAGATATTGAACGGATCCGGTCATTGAAAAAAATAAGGGAAAAAAAAAGAAAATAAGAATGAATCTAGTGCTTCATACTTACGGAGGCTCCGACGCAGCTGTACACTGCACCTGCGTGGCTGTTCACTGCTCCGGCGGCCTCTCCTTCACTTCTTGGGCCGCTCATCATTGCTCATCCATATGCACTGCTTTTCCAGCCCACCAGGTATCCTGGCATCTGTGATTTTACTGGCTTCCGGTCGGGGACCGTTGTCGTCTCGGGCGTGGCTCCTTCCGGGACTGGGATCGCTGTCGGGTCCAAGGTTAGACGGGGCATCTTCCAGGTGTTGGGCTGACGTGGAGCCGGTACTGGTGCCGGGGTGGTGACAGGCTTGCTGCTGGCGGCTTCCTCTGGCTGGTCCTCGCGGGCCGACGGAAGGGTACCGCTGCCGGTGTTGGTGGCAGCGGACTGAGCGGAGGGTCAGCAGCAGGTATGGGCGGCGAGGAAGGCAGAGGCAGACCGGGTCCCTCAGCCTGGTCGGCCAGTCTCTGGGGGACATAGGGGCGTGGGTCGCTTACCCGCTCCTCCGAGGCTGCCTCCACTTCACGGGCCCGAACGGCTGCGGCCAACTCCGCCATCTCGGCTGTCCATCTCTGGAGCAGAAAGCTCACCTGTGCCTGGATCCGGCGGCACATACACTCCGTCTGGGCTCCCACCCAGTCAGCTGTTCCGGGCACAGGCTCCTTCGCTATGGGCTTGCCAGATGGGTCGGCCATGGTGCACGATTGGTGGTATTCAGGAACAAGAAGGGTGGCAGGGTCCTGGAGTCCCTGCCCTTTATCTGCTCAGTCACATGTTGCAGAATCTTCACCCGCCCCCCCTTGGTCTTTTACCGGCACTTCTTTTTTCGACTTCCGGGCTCGCTTTCCGGCCACGTTCCCAGGGAGCTGGGCTTCGGCTTTTGCGCCCTTTTCTCAGGGAAGAAGACGCAGGGCTGTAGTTTTCACGCCCAAAATGGCAGCAAAATGGAGACTTCTGAAAATTTGGCAACGGATCACCGCTGACTGTCCAATACAAGGCGCACTTCCACAAGGTAAGTGGATGGGTAAGTATCTTGTTCGTGACGCCAAGTTTTGGGGTGTGCCGCCCCCGTGCCACCAGCCGGCGCTGCTCGGATCCGGGCCTTCAGGGGTGGTGGCTTGAGGGTCTCCGGACCCGGGGGTCTCGCGGACATGCCGAATAAATGGGGGGACGTAGATGTAAGGGCTAGGCCGTAGTAAGTTTGTGACGCCACCCACGGTATGTGGTGAGGTGGGACACCACCGCTGCTGTTATGGGGCACCCGGGGTAGATGTTGTGCAGCAAGTTGTTAACCTCTCCATGGCCCCGGGACCCGGTGGCTCAGTGCAGGGGATGGTGACCGCAGGGAGTGCTGGTGTACTCATTGTTAGTAAAACACACAAGTCTCTGGTAAACCAAGGTGATGGTGGCCGGTGTCGTGGCCGGTTGCGTTCGGGTTCCCCACCCGGCTGGGGGTCTTTATCCTTTTCCTACACTACTTTGTGTAAGGTGGACTTTCCTAGTGTGAAACTCAGGAGTCTGCTCCCGACTGGATGTGGCCTAAGGAGCCGTGCCCGCAGACGCTGGCCCGTGGGATCTATGGGCCCTGGCGGTGACCTCTTATCCCTAATCGGTGGGCTGTTGTCTTCTATGAAAGACTTTGGGTGGGACAGGACCTCTAGTCCTGGCCTCAGTCGGTTAATTAACCAGTTCTGCTTGGTTCCGGTCCTGGCTTCAGGGTCCGAGTACCCCCCTTTGTGCTATGGTTTCCGGGTCGGTTCCCCGTGTCAGTACTGGCAGGCTACAACCCTGCCCTGGTTCACCTCGGTTCTGTCGAGCCGTCTTCCCATCTCCTGCTCACGGAGACCACTGCCTGCCTCCTAGCCAGTGGCACCAGAGCTCCAGCCCACACTCCTCTCCAAACTGAACTACAGCCTGATCTAAACTGATCTCCTGTTTTTCCCGCCCCAGGCTGTCTGGACCCCCTGGTGGGCGTGTCCCAACCGCCTGGTCACGCTCACTGGTGTGTCTATCTTTCCCTAAGGGGTGGTGACTAGGGTTTCTGGTTGGCTGTGTGTTTCTTAGTGAGGGAACGGTGTAATGCGGGGGCCTAACTGTGACTACCTGGTTTTGCCAGGACACCACACTATTTCAGTGGTGTCTGCACTTACTCTCCCAGTGATCATGTAGCATTGTTATGTAACATGATCCCTGCAGCCAAACAGTGCTGGCTTCACTTTCCCCTCATTCAGACAAATCAAGAATCAGGAATTGAGAAATGGTGGTGTGAGTAGTGGACAACCACTTTAACTGCAATTTTCTGCCATCAAATTCTTTATGAAACTACCTCCTAAAATACTTTGATCTCCCCTGAGCAGGGCAGATCAAAGTGCGCTTGCGCAGGACCTCAGTGCCGGCGAGTGTGTATGACGTAGGACGCGTCATGCACGCCGGCTTCAGAAGAAGATAGACCAAGATGGCCGAAAGAGGAGGCGCCTGTCCTAGAGAACGGTGCCACCCATCCGACTGTTGTGCAAGGGAGCAACCTTCTAGGTGAGAATTATAAAGTGTTTTTTACATTCTACACAGTGACCTGGGCTCTTATATACAGCATGTTAGAATGCTGTATATATGAGCCCACTGGTGGTGGCCGCAGCTTATAGGCCCCAAAACTGGTGACAGGTTCCCTTTAAGTTATGTTCTATTTGATGATTGTACAATATAATGGGTTTATATAGGTTGTATTTCGTTGTGACAATTTTGCAGTTGTGTTTTTTTTCCTTACCTGTGACTTTTTGTGATAATGTCAGAAAAGTATCTAAATTCTTGGGCTGTGCTTTATTTTTAGGACGTTGCCATAGTGAACAACCTTAGGCTGTTTTTTAGTGTCATGATGATACAATACAATTTGCAGGAATTCCTAGGTTATGCCCTAATGAATGATGTTACATTTAGGGATGTGCAGATCCGGACTGTAAAAATCTGGATCCGCGCAGTTTTAAAGGTGCTCGGGTCCCGAACCGGGGCCCGGGATTCCAGATATTGAACGGATCCGGTCATTGAAAAAAATAAGGGAAAAAAAAAGAAAATAAGAATGAATCTAGTGCTTCATACTTACGGAGGCTCCGACGCAGCTGTACACTGCACCTGCGTGGCTGTTCACTGCTCCGGCGGCCTCTCCTTCACTTCTTGGGCCGCTCATCATTGCTCATCCATATGCACTGCTTTTCCAGCCCACCAGGTATCCTGGCATCTGTGATTGGTTGCCGTCAGAAGCGCCGCCCAGCCTGTGTGACAGCATCTGTCCGCAACCAATCACAGGAGCCAGGATGGCCGGTGAGCGAGAAAAGCAGTGCAACTGCCAGCGTGTCAGTTTCGTGGTATAAAAATAAATAAATAAAGCAATAGGCAGAGTGCCCCTCCATATTATGATACCCAGCACAGATAAACATATGACTACAGGCTGCAGTCCCCAGCACTGCGCCTATCTTGGCTGTGTATTAAAATAAGAGGAACTGTATGCGGCTTTGTTTTTTTTTTTTTTTTGTTTGTTTTTTATTTAAATAAATAATTTTAAAAAATGGCGTGCGGTCCCCCTAATTTTGATACCCAGCCATGATAAAGCCCAACAGCTGGGGTCTGGTATTCTTAGCCTGGGGAGTCCCATAGTTATTGGGACCCCCAGGCTAAGAATAGCAGTTTACAGCCACCTCGGAATTGTCATATCCATTAGATGCTTTACCCAGCTCTTCCTAATTGCCCTGGTGTGGTAGGCTGCTATTCTTAGCCTAGGTGATGCCAATAACCATGGGACTCCCCAATCTGAGAATAGCAGCCCCCAGCTGTTGGGCTTTATCATAGCTGGGTATCAAAATTGGGTGGACTGCATGTCATTTTTTTAAAAATTATTTACTTAAGTAATAAAAAAAAATCTGCATGCGGTTCCTCTTATTTTGATACACAGCCAAGATAGGCACACGGCTGGGGGCTACAGCCTGTAGCCGTAGGCTTTATGTGTCCTGAGTATCATAATACGAGGGGACCTTATGACAATTATTTTATTTATTTTATACCTCAATACTAACCCGCAGACAGTTGCTCTCCTTTCCCTGCCCACCGGCCGTCCTGGCGCCTGTGATTGGTTGCCATCAGCTGACATGCTGCCACTCAGGGTGGGGGCACTTCTGACTGCAACTAATCACAGGCGCCGGTGTGTGGTGAAAGCAGTGCATATAAAATGAGCCTAATGTGCAACACCGAAAGTGAATGCACGGCCTGGGAGCAGCGTACAGCCGTGCTGGTGTCTCAGTAAGTACAGCGTGCCTGCTCCTATCCCCCTGTCCTTTCTACCACCATTTTTAATCACAGGATTCTAGTCCCTATAGACTTATATGGTGACCAGAATCCGTCCCGGGACCAGATTTTAGAAACCGGATCACCGGGATCAGCCTTTCACGGTTATCTGCGAGTCCACTCATCACTAGTTACAATATGTTGTATCTTGCTTTACAGCAGTGCACTAATGCAATGATGACACAATGGCTATGCCTTCATGAATAAGCTCTAACCTTTTTTGATGACTTTTCTATTCTTTGAGACTTAAAAATTGGGCTGTGTTCTATTGTGGTAATATCACATGGTTTTTCTTTTTATTTATTGGCTTTGTCTTATCTTGATGTCACAGTAGTTGGCTGCAGTTGGTTATATGCTGTGTTTTATACTGATGATGTCACAAAACCCTGTGCTTTCATTTTTAAACTATTTTATATTATCACAATATAATATGGTAAGAATTGTAGGTCCATGAGTTAATTTTCACAATTCGAGTGTTATCTATTTTGCTCATATAAAAACAATGGATAGCATTTGGATGACATGCGGGTGGCATCTGAGAGCTATCTGCTTTTTTTCCCACTCACTTTGATCTGCAAATCAGACCAAAACAGGCCATTTCTCCTCCTTTTGGAGGACTATGGATAACCGAAAATTAATGTTGATATGCTCTGTCTAAAATAAAAAAGTACGACAAAAACTGAAGTGTGTATGAGCCCTTACACTCGCCGTCCACATATTACAAAATTGTACTTTGAATAGTATAAATGTTGAAATCACATTTTACAACCTGAAATAGTTTCCTATATCAGGTGGTAGTGGAAAATGAAAGTTAGATTAAATTGTGAATTTCATATCTGTTATAGGTTCCAGGGATGATTGAATCTGACTGTATTATTGACGTACACTACAATATAGGAAGAAGCTCAACTATCGACAAGTTAGGGGAATAACTTCCCGATCTCTGGGAATGTGTCTGCTGGAACCTCCACCAATCCTGAGATTTCGGAGGTCTAAAGAGCCCCATGTGAATGGAGTAGTGGCTGATCATGTGCACCGCCACACCTTTAATTTCTAATGGTAGAGCCAAAGACCAGCGGAATGAGCCGATCAGCTATTGCCCGCGTTCCCATAGAGAATGCATGGAGGTGCACATGGTCAACAAGCTCTACATTCACACAAAGCTCTTTTAAGCTCTGGATCTCAGGGTTGGTGGGGTACTAGCTGTCGGACCCCTAATCTAATTTATAGGGAATAATTATAAACCCCTTTAACCAAACGAATTGGTGTATCTCTGGGTGTGGTTTATGTAACTTTTTGTCTAGTCTTATTTATTGCATGTGGGGTAGTGTGTTTGCATGTGTTATTGGCTGTGGTGGTTAACACAATATACAGTACTTGATCATAAATGGTATATTTGATTTCTTTCCTAGTCCATCACAGAAACACCAAAAACAAGAACTATTCAAGATATACTACTAGAATCCTCTACAAGACAGTGTATAAAACGTGGGGTGCTACAGGTAAGACCACTTTCAAAGTCAAACCTAATGAATGGCTTCTCAAAATATAATGCTGTCATATAAGATATATATAAATATATGTTGAATATACTTATACAATATGTCATAATTATAGTTTTTACAATCTTATGGAAAGTATAATTTCTATGTACTTTCTAATGAAGTCTGTCACGAGATTTTTGCTACCCCATCTGAGATCCCAGTGATGTATCATTTATTGGGCTCTTTGCTGTCATTTTGATAATATTACTTTTACATCTGATGTAGCTCTACCAGTTTCTGATTTCTGAGCTCTGTATAACCCCACCCATATGTACACTGAGATTATTTTCTCAGCCCTAATCGGACCGAGACAACAGTCCCAGCATGCTGCAAGTGGTATGCGATTTTGTTCCACTCGCTCCCATTCAAGTCTATGGGGCGAGAGAAACATCGCATTGCTCCCATGTTACACCGATGTAACGCGAGAGCAGTGCGATTCTAGCATCAGCCGGCAACAGAGGAGATAGGGAGATAATCCCTCCATCTCCTCTGCAGTGTTGGCCCTCCCCTCCGCAGTGCCGACCCCCCCGCCTCCGCAACTGTGGTCTGATCACACAATTGGACCACAGTCGCATGAAACTGGCATGACACTCGGCTCCCGCTGTGCTACGAGCATGAGCCAAGTGTCATGCGAGAACACGCAGTAATCCCCGTGTGGCCTCAGCCTAAAGGAGTGACAGCAGCCTCACTAACCTCCCCGACAACCTGGCCTCTTTGGTGAGAGAAATGTATCACCCAGGGCTATGGGGTACTAGGACCCAGGCCATATATGTACGAGGATGCTGTGTCACGGTTGTATAATGGTTACGTGACCCTGGGACGCTTTTTAATGGGGAGTATATACAGGGGAATATTAAAGAGTTTGTATTGTGACGCCACTTGCGGGTTGCGGTTATGGTGATGGAACCGCCGCTGCATCGTCTATTACCTCTGGAGCTGATTGTGGTGGCAGCCTGGATGGTAGGCCCTCTGCAAGTAGGCCTGGTCCCCAGGGAGTAAGTGGAGGGGTCCGTCGCAGAAAGAAGGGAGACCACACAGTGGGGATGTAGTGCAACTTCTGTTTACTCACTATAAGATGGAGCTGTGGCCCTGAGGACAGCTGGTTCAGACCCCTGGTCCCTTTTGTCCCAGTGCCGGTGTGGTGACATCTTTACCCGGCACCGTAGCCTGGAGCGTTTGTGGGTCCCTTACTGTCTTTTAGCAGTCTCTCATCCGTACGGCAGGCAGTGAGAACCCTGTAGGGTCGGTGTTCTGTTCCAGTCCCTGACTCAATCTTTACTGCTGGTGCACTCAGATTCTTGTGTCAGTGAGGTCCATGAAGGTCCCCTCACTGTGCAGGTATTTGTCAGGTTGCCTGAAGTAGTCGCATGACCTAGGGCCCTGTGCCCCATTGGTGCTCTGGTTCCAGAGGTACCTGGCTGTACCATCCCTTGCAACCACTTTCCTTGCCACCTGGGTCACCGTTACACAACCCCGTCTGGAGACATGTCCGTCCCCTTCAACTGTCACTATGGGACTCCCTTGTCTGAGTGTCTGTTTGAGTCTGGTCATTCCCTCCCACCGGGTTGCCTTCTAGTGGACCGTACCGGCTCCGCCTCTAGGTGGCCATCCATTGGGTCCTGGACTAGTCAGTCATCCCTAATGGGGAGTGGGAAACTGGGGATGTTATGTGTTTTGATGGTACCGGCACTAATCTTCCAGGTCCCTGGGGGTAGGCCCTGCATCTTAGTCATGATGCAGTACCTAGTAGTGCCCTGAGGGGCGCAGGGGCGCTACAGAAACATATGGGTGGCTAGTTAGAGAAGGAAGGAGACGAGAAAGTAGTGAAGCAGACAAGGAAGCAGGAGGCTGCAGAGCAATATGGAGTGGAAGACAGTCGAGTCCTGAAGGAGAGAAGGTCGCCGGTTGTTTGAGGAGTGGCAGGAAATGATGTTGCTGAGAGGTTCCCCGTAAAGAGGGAGGTCAGCATGGTCAGAGCACCCGATTTCGCAGGGAAAGGGACTGGTAAACCAGAAAGCCGATGGAAAGCTCTGACAAATGGGATAGTAAGAATAGTAAGAAAATGCATGTGTCTGGGAAAGAAGAAGTGCCCTGTCTCAGAGGAAGAAGATGTCTAACACCAAATAAAGAGAGGATGCTTAATGAAAAACCGGAGTCTGCCTCTTCTTTATCGGGACTGTGTACTAATCCAGAGGTAAACTCCTCAGCATCCCTGGGGGCTGGCATCCTCCTCCCGCCCCTGCAACCCTCATCCCTTTTTCATGAAGTGAGCCGGTCGGGGATACCACACCTACTACAACCCTCAGCCTTGGCAGAGCCCCTGGCTGGTCCTTCATTGTGGTGTAGTCGGGAGGATAACAGTTCCTCGCATGGAAGCGGGGATGAAAATACCCATGACGCTGGAAGTGGAGCGTCAGAACAGCAACGCTCACAAGAGGCGCTGCAAGTGAATGGCGACCTAACAGATGGTGATATAAAGGACTGTGATGTAGAAATATTGAAACCCAAGATAGCGGATGGCACTGCAGGCCCCAAGATGGTGGTGAGTGACCAGAGGGAGAGAGACCCGGCCCAACGTGGGAAGCGACGGCGCTTAGTGGCGTGAAAACGTACCCAGTATGTACGTGTGGCAGCCTTAAAGAGGGGAGGTGTTGAAGAAGAGATCCGTCCTAAGGGAGAATGCGTCCGGGTGAGAGGGATGCAGCCATGGAAGAAATGCCTACTGGTGAGTAAGATCCAGTGGGAACCGGAGGCATGGTGGCCAGGAAGATGGATGGGTGATGTGGCAGGGTGCTGGCCCCGGAAGAGGCGGGCCCTGCGTAGAAGGAAGTACGCGTCACCATTCTGGCCAACGCCATTTGCTGAGAGATGGCGAAGAAGCAGGTTGTGTGCTGGGTCAGTCATGGAGGGTCCCAAGGCCGGTGAATTTGGTGAGCAGTGCTCCTCGAGCTTGGTCATCACGTTTAACCTGTCAACGGGGTAGGAGCTCGTTGAGGAAGAGTACACTGGGGACTAGGTATACGCGAACCGGGCTATGGTTTACTTGCCGACCCTCCCGTCTAGACTGCGGACCCTCTAGATGGGCAAAAGAATCACCTTCTTAAGGCTGCAGTGCTGCAAGGGGTGGTATGCGGTGGTGGTAACTCGACCCGCTACCCCCCGGGAGCAGGAACAATGGGAGGCAGAGGTCGAAGTGGAGAGAAGGGAACGCTGGCAGAGGGCAGCTGAGGTCGAAAGAGTGACAAGCCAGGGGACCAGAACTGATTACACTGCACGGAAAGAGTATCTGTGGAGCCCCTGCGGCTTCAGGCGCCACAGGGTACTGCACCTCACTTAAGGTGCAGTATTCATCTCGGATGCGGAGAAGGTCATCCCCGGTAACAACCACAACCAATACATAACAGGGGGGTTCTGTCACTGGGACCGGGCTAGGGTAGGAGCTGGGGTAGCATTCACAAGGTATGGGACCTCATCCCCACCAGTCAGGAACCTGGTGAGACTTCCACAGGGGGAAGTTAGGAACCATCCGACACACGATAAGGAGTCTGCACTGGACAGTGTCCGTGGGAGGTTGCACTTGGGAAGAGCAGGAGACAATGAACAGTTCGGGGCCCGTGGTCTGAAGCTGAAGGTTCGACCCGGGTTCTTAGGAAAAGAAGGGGAATCCCAGGGTTTGCGGGGAGTGCAGCAGGCACCTGTGACCCGTTTCATGGCCCAGGAGCTGGGGTGGAGGGAGACTATTGAAAGGAGACTAAGGCGGGCTTTGCACACTACGACATCGCAGCCCGATGCTGCGATGCCGAGTGCGATAGTGCCCGCCCCCGTCGCAGCAGCGATATGTGGTGATAGCTGGCGTAGCGAATGTTATCGCTACGCCAGCTTCACACACACACTCACCTGCCGTGCGACGTCCCTGTGGCCGGCGACCCGCCTCCTTGTTAAGGGGGCGGGTCGTGCGGCGTCACTGCGACGTCACACGGCAGGCAGCCAATCAGAGCGGAGGGGCGGAGATGAGCAGGATGTAAACATCCTGCCCACCTCCTTCCTTCCGCATATCCTACGGAAGCCGCAGTGAGGCCGGTAGGAGACGTTCCTCGCTCCTGCGACTTCACACACAGCGATGTGTGATGCCGCAGGAGCGAGGAACAACATCGGACCGTCGCGTCAGCGTAATCATGGATTACGCCGACGCTGCACCGATGATACGATTACGACGCTTTTGCGCTCGTTAATCGTATCATCCAGCCTTTACACACTGCGATGTCGCATGCGATGCCGGAAGTGCGTCATTTTCAATTTGACCCCACCGACATCGCACCTGCGATGTCGCAGTGTGCAAAGTGCCCCTAACAGAAGGGACCGCCGGTCACGACCTCCGAAGTATCCGGGATCGGGATCGGCTGGAGACCATCACAGTGGGGATCGGCACCTTCCGACGACTGCATGTGTGAGCAGTGAGTAAAGAAACCTTGAACTGCACCACTTGTGTCGACCTGTTATTGCCATCGCATCCCCAGCGCTGTCAGCATCTGAGAGACTACCATCCCCATCATCCTCCCTGGAGCCACAGCTCTGCCTGTGGAGAGCTAAACCATCTGAGCTGCATTGTCATCCACCCTAGCAGAGATGTCCCGCAGTGGCGGCTGATATTGGCTGCACACCACAGGTGGCATTACGAATAACTACCCCCATCATCTCCATCCCAAAGCCTTTTATTGACACCCGGGGTCACGGAACCATGCAAGGCCACCACAGCGTCCCAGGAGAAGCATCACGGCCCGGCGACGAGTGACCCCCGACCCCGTGGGCACGTCACATCTCCCAGTGTTCTCTGTACCCCCATTGTTCTTTGTGCCCCAAGCATCCCCCAGGTCTGGCTATTCCCCTAGTGCTCTCTGTGCCCCCAGCGTACCCCAGGTCTGGCTATGCGCCCAACGTCCCCCAGTGCTCTCTGCGCACCTCCAGCGTCTCCCAGTGCTCTGTGCCCCTCCAGCATTCCCCAGTGCTCTCTATCCCTCTCCATAAACCCTGATGCACCCAGTGTATACCAAAAAAGTGTCCTTTTGTCATAAGCTACGCTGGTAAATATCAGCATGCTTTTTTAGTATTTAGTAAAGCCCTGTTCATTATGCTTTCCTGTGCATTATACGTTTTTTTGCAATGTACATATAGTGGCATACATCAGATGTTTTCACTCTAATTCATGATAATAAATTTCAATGACGCCTCTGAGACTCAATTTTTTTGGCACTGCAGGTTTTGGCTACTTGTAAAAACTGGTCTAACAGGTAAGACTAGCACAAACATTCACACAAAAGGTGCATCTCTACATACTGTACACACATCTGAGAAATACAAGTATCATTATAGTTAATTGTGTCATACATAGTATGATATATTGAAGCAGTGTGGATATTTTATGAAGATATTAAAGGGAACCTGTCACCAGATTCGGTGACTATAAGCTGCGGCCAACACCAGTGGGGTCTTATATACAGCATTCTAATATGTTGTATATAAGAGCCCAGGTGTTAGCAGCGGGTTAATCAGCGTGATGTCCACAGCGAGCAACAGAGCATATTCATTTATTGAGAATTAAGAATATCTAGTTTACAACATGAGAATAGGATCAGTCTGGTTTCTGGGAGAGGGAGAGAGAAAATCTGCTGTGACCTTCAGCTTTCAGCTCCACACTAGTAACTCGCCCACCCCAGGGCTATGGGACACCCGGTGCCGGGCCGGACTAGTCCGCGGGTAGTCAGTGGTGGCGGGGCCCGACTCCGTGGCCCTGGTGGGTGTCAGTTAAATATGGCTGGTGACTTGGGGTTTGTGTTCGTGACGCCACCTGTGGTATGCGGCTATTAAGCCGCCGCTGCTGTGTGAGGCCTCCAGGGTGATGATATGGCAGCAATGGTGGTACTGCTCCCCACAGGTGGAGCGGTGCCCCGGGGACATTGTTGGTGCTCGTGAGAGTCTATGGTGTTGTGTGGAAAACACGGTGCAGGGCCGACAGGCATGAAAGAAACAGGCACAAACAACAGTCTCTTTACCTTCTCCTCTTTTACTCCACAAATGGTTAGTCCTGGGAGACCGTTACAGGTGGTAGAGGGCTCCGGCCGGCCTGGAAGTAACTGAGCTGTCGTTTTGGCCAGATGAGTATGAGGCCTACTCCTGTTCTTTTCCCTTGCTGTGATAGAACCCTGCTCTCTGGATTTAGCAATGGCCCTCTTGCTGCTGGGACCGGTGGTACGTCCCTTTCCCTCTGTGGTAGGCTGCACAGGCCCTCTCTGGTGCTTCTCTGCTGGAGTCCACACCGGGCCCTGATGATGCAGCTGTACCTTCGGGCTGTTTATGGGCCAGGTGCTTGCAGCTCTCCTGCCCTTCGGATTCGGCTACCAGGGAGTATTTTAGGCCCTGGCGGCCACAGACTCCGATGTCCGAGTCTCTTCTGTGCCTCTCTGCTCCTCCTGTCTCACTGGGCCAAGCTGCTCCAGCTCTAGGCCCCAGTTCCACAGGACAGCACTACTCTGCGTCTGCTTCCTATCACTTCTCTCTACAGACTGAACACTAACCCCTCCCTCAGGCCAGACTTAAGGAATGCTCCCTGGAACTCCAGGTTCAGAGCTTCCCCTGCTGGTCTGAGGGAGAGCTGCGTTGGATGTTAAACTTACTGGCCAATAGACCTCCCAATTACCTCCAGGCTCAGCATCAACACTTTGGAGGGGCAATGCTGTTGTGGCGACCAGGTCCTGGGGCGCCACACTAGAATACACATACTGGGAGAAGGAGGAGGAACATCCTGTCTGTGAATGAGGACCCTTTTTTTTTTTTTTTTTTAACTTTGTTAACATCTGAACAATATGCATGCAGACATAAAATCACATCATATTAAACAAACAATAGTTGTTGCAATACATACAGATCAATATGCATTAGGCCAACACCAGGCCACTGTGCAGAACTTAAATATCACTTTATAATACTCACCTAAGGGGTGGTGCGGTGCAGATTAGTCAGATGTGTGTCTTTGTTCTCTTTCGGCCATCTTTGTCCTCCTTCTTCTGAAGCCTGGGTGCATGATGCATCCTACGTCATCCACACGAGCCGGCATTGAGGTCCCACACAGGCGCACTACAATACTTTGATCTGCCCCGCTGAGGGCAGATCAAAGTGCGCCTGCGCATGACCTCAATGACGGCTAGTGTGTATGACATAGGATGCAACATGCACCCAGGCTTCAGAAGAAGGAGGACAAAGATGGCTGAAAATCAGGCGCCGGACCCAGAGAACAGAGATACCCATCCGACCAGTCTGCTCGGCACCGACCGTTAGGTGAGTATTATAAAGTGTTTTTTATGTTCTACACAGTGGCCTGGGCTCTTATATACAGATTGTTAGAATCCTGTATATAAGAGCCCACTGGTGGTGGCCGCAACTTATAGTCACCAAATCTGGTGACAGGTTCCGTTTAAATAGTAACTTTTATTGCAGCCAATCATAAGTATCTGATTTTTTGGAAAGCTCTACTGGGTTATTATGGGATCCTTGTGTATATATACACTGTATTGTATTTTTCAACATTTTAGCAATATTGTACCGTAATAGCAGCTGTATTGTCACTGGAATTGTGTTCTAACCTCATTTCCATCAAGGAAACAGTTTTCTTTCTGGCAAAAATAAGCGTTAATCTCTATTTAATTGCTGCTAAAAATATGCATTCAAGACTGATTTCAGGAAGAAGAACACATTGAAGGTCATTAAGGGGAATTTAACACCACACAGTTAAAGGGGTATTCCCATCTCCAAGATCCTATCCTAATATGTAATAAGTGTAAAAATAATATTAGCAAATACCTCTAATTAGAAATGTAGTATTGTTCACCTGATATAGTCATGTCTCTTGCCTCATGTGCAGGGCATTTCAGCTTAGGTATCCATGGTTATGTCCACTCATATAGTGACAGTTAGTTGCACTTGTTCGTAATCGTCGCTACCTAAGCTGCAATGCCCTGCACATAAGGTAAGAGACATGCAGTGGCGTAACTAGAGATTGATGGGCCCCTGTGCAAAGTTCGGACCTGGGCCCCGCCCTCCACGTACCCCGACACTTGGGGTACGGATGACACTGACACTCGGGGTACATGATAATCACGCTGACACTTGGCTCTTACCCTCAGCACCCAGGTTTCCCATGATCTAAAAACCCTCTATCAGCACCCAGCTTTCCTATGTTCTGATATCCATCTTGTCCTCGGCACCCAGCTTCCCCATGCTCTGCTACACATCTTTCCCTCAGCACCCAGCTTTCCTATATCAGAGCATGGGAAAGCTGGGTGCTGAGACATGATGTATATCAGATCATGGGAAAGCTGGGTGCTATGAGAAGATTATAGCAGAGCATGGGAAAGCTGGGTACTGAGGGAAAGAGCCTTTTTCCCTAAGCACAAAACGTTTGAATCCCATGCTTGTATCTTTGTCCCCCCTCGTATATAGTTCTCCAAATACTGTAATGGACTCTACATAGCCTTCCATATAGTATAAAGGGTCCCACATAACCCTTGATATATTAGAATGTACCCCCATAGTCCTCTATGTATTATAATGCATTTCCCAAAGTTCTCCATGTATTATAATTCACCCCATAGTACTCAATAGATTATACTGCACCACATAGGCCTCCATGTTCTATAATGCACCCCCATAGTCCATGTATAAGGTAGCCTCCATACTCCTCCATATATTATAATGTAGTCCCCATAGTCCTATATGTATTATAATGCAGCCCCATAAATCTTCATATTGTATTATGCAGCCCCATGCTCCTCCATGTAAATGCACCCCTATAGTCCATGTATAAGGTGTCCTTCATTTTGTATAATGCAGACCCATCAGGCCTCCTTGTGTGTAATGCAGCCCCCACCAAGCCTCCCTGTGTATATTGCAGCCTCCACTAGGCCTCCCTGTGTAAAATGCAGCCCTCACCAGGCCACCCTGTGTATAATGCAGCCTCCCTGTGTGTAATTCAGCCCACACCAAGCCTCCCTGTGTATAATGCAGCACCCTCAGACCTCCGTGTGTATAATGCAGCCTCCACCAGGCCTCCCTGTGTAAAATGCAGCCCCCATCAGGCCTCCATGTGCATAATGCAGCCCACCAGACCTCCCTGTGTATAATACAGCCCCCAACAGGCCTCCATGTGTATAATGCAGCCTCCCTGTTTATAATGCAGCCTCCATCAAGCCTCCCTGTGTATAATGCAGCACCCCCAGGCCCTGTGTATAATACAGCCCCACCAGGCCTCCTTGTGTATAATGCAGCCCCCACCAGGCCTCCCTATGTATAATGCAGCCCCCTCCAGGCCCCCTGTGTATAATGCAGAACCCCCAGGCCTCCCTGTGTATAATGCAGAACCCCCAGGCCTCCCTGTGTATAATCCAGAACCCCCAGGCCTCCCTGTGTATAATCCAGAACCCCCAGGCCACACTGTGCATAATGCAGAACCCCCCCCTAGGCTTCCCTGTGCATAATGCAGCCTCCCTGTGTCTAATGCAGCCTCCTCCAGGTCTCCCTGTGTATAATGCAGCCTCCCCCAGGCCTCCCTGTGTATAATGCAGCACCCACAGGCCTCCCTGTGTATAATGCAGCACCCACAGGCCTCCCTGTGTATAATGCAGAACCTCCAGGCCTCCCTGTGTATAATGCAGAACCCCCAGGCCTCCCTCTGTATAATGCAACACCCACAGGCCTCCATGTGCATAATGCAGAACCTCCAGGCCTCGCTGTGTACAATGCAGAACCCCCAGGCCTCCCTGTGTATAATGCAGAACCCCCAGGACTTTCTGTGCATAGTGCAGAACCCCCCACCAGGTCTCCCTGTGCATAATGCAGTCTCCCCCAGGCCTCCCTGTGTATAATGCAGCCTCTCCCAGGCCTCCCTGTGTATAATGCAGCACCCCCAGGCCTACCTGTGTATAATGCAGCACCCACAGGCCTCCCTGTGTATAATGCAGCACCCACAGGCCTCCCTGTGTATAATGCAGAACCCCCCAGGCCTCCCTGTGTATAATGCAGCACCCACAGGCCTCCCTGTGTATAATGCAGAACCCCCAGGCCTCCTTGTGCATAATTCAGAACCCCCCAGGCCTCCCTGTGTATAATTCAGAACCCCCCAGGCCTCCCTGTGTATAATGCAGCCTCCCCCAGGCCTCCCTGTGTATAATGCAGAAAACCCTACCAGGCCTCCCAGTGCATAATGCAGCCTCCCACAGGCCTCCCTGCGTATAATGCAGCCTCCCCCAGACCTCCCTGTGTAAAATGCAGCACCCACAGGCCTCCCTGTGTATAATGCAGCACCCACAGGCCTCCCTGTGTATAATGCAGCACCCACAGGCCTCCCTGTGTATAATGCAGAACCTCCAGGCCTCCCTGTGTATAATGCAGAACCCCCAGGCCTCCCTCTGTATAATGCAACACCCACAGGCCTCCATGTGCATAATGCAGAACCTCCAGGCCTCGCTGTGTACAATGCAGAACCCCCAGGCCTCCCTGTGTATAATGCAGCACCCACAGGCCTCCCTGTGTATAATGCAGAATCCCCAGGCCTTCCTGTGCATAGTGCAGAACCCGCCACCAGGTCTCCCTGTGCATAATGCAGTCTCCCCCAGGCTTCCCTGTGTATAATGCAGCCTCCTGCAGGTCTCCCTGTGTATAATGCAGCCTCTCCCAGGCCTCCCTGTGTATAATGCAGAACCCCCAGGCCTCCCTGTGTATAATTCAGAACCCCCCAGGCCTCCCTGTGTATAATGCAGAACCCCCAGGCCTCCTTGTGCATAATGCAGAACCCCCCAGGCCTCCCTGTGTATAATTCAGAACCCCACAGGCCTCCCTGTGTATAATGCAGCCTCTTTCAGGCCTCCATGTGTATAATGCAGCACCCCCAGGCCTCCCTGTGTATAATTCAGAAGCCCCCAGGCCTCCCTGTGTATAATGCAGCACCCACAGGCCTCCCTGTGTATAATGCAGAACCCCCAGGCCTCCTTGTGCATAATGCAGAACCCCCCAGGCCTCCCTGTGTATAATTCAGAACCCCCCAGGCCTCCCTGTGTATAATGCAGCCTCCTCCAGGCCTCCCTGTGTATAATGCAGAAAACCCTACCAGGCGTCCCAGTGCATAATGCAGCCTCCCACAGGCCTCCCTGCGTATAATGCAGCCTCCCCCAGGCCTCCCTGTGTATAATGCAGCACCCACAGGCCTCCCTGTGTATAATGCAGCACCCACAGGCCTCCCTGTGTATAATGCAGAACCTCCAGGCCTCCCTGTGTATAATGCAGAACCCCCAGGCCTCCCTCTGTATAATGCAACACCCACAGGCCTCCATGTGCATAATGCAGAACCTCCAGGCCTCGCTGTGTACAATGCAGAACCCCCAGGCCTCCCTGTGTATAATGCAGCACCCACAGGCCTCCCTGTGTATAATGCAGAATCCCCAGGCCTTCCTGTGCATAGTGCAGAACCCGCCACCAGGTCTCCCTGTGCATAATGCAGTCTCCCCCAGGCCTCCCTGTGTATAATGCAGCCTCCTGCAGGTCTCCCTGTGTATAATGCAGCCTCTCCCAGGCCTCCCTGTGTATAATGCAGAACCCCCAGGCCTCCCTGTGTATAATTCAGAACCCCCCAGGCCTCCCTGTGTATAATGCAGAACCCCCAGGCCTCCTTGTGCATAATGCAGAATCCCCCAGGCCTCCCTGTGTATAATTCAGAACCCCCCAGGCCTCCCTGTGTATAATGCAGCCTCCCCCAGGCCTCCCTGTGTATAATGCAGAAAACCCTACCAGGCCTCCCAGTGCATAATGCAGCCTCCCACAGGCCTCCCTGTGTATACTGCAGCCTCCCCCAGGCCTCCCTGTGTATAATGCAGCACCCACAGGCCTCCCTGTGTATAATGCAGCACCCACAGGCCTCCCTGTGTATAATGCAGAACCTCCAGGCCTCCCTGTGTATAATGCAGAACCTCCAGGCCTCCCTCTGTATAATGCAACACCCACAGGCCTCCATGTGCATAATGCAGAACCTCCAGGCCTCGCTGTGTACAATGCAGAACCCCCAGGCCTCCCTGTGTATAATGCAGCACCCACAGGCCTCCCTGTGTATAATGCAGAACCCCCAGGCCTTCCTGTGCATAGTGCAGAACCCGCCACCAGGTCTCCCTGTGCATAATGCAGTCTCCCCCAGGCCTCCCTGTGTATAATGCAGCCTCCTGCAGGTCTCCCTGTGTATAATGCAGCCTCTCCCAGGCCTCCCTGTGTATAATGCAGCACCCCCAGGCCTCCCTGTGTATAATTCAGAACCTCCTAGGCCTCCCTGTGTATAATGCAGAACCCCCAGGCCTTCCTGTGCATAGTGCAGAACCCGCCACCAGGTCTCCCTGTGCATAATGCAGTCTCCCCCAGGCCTCCCTGTGTATAATGCAGCCTCCTGCAGGTCTCCCTGTGTATAATGCAGCCTCTCCCAGGCCTCCCTGTGTATAATGCAGCACCCCCAGGCCTCCCTGTGTATAATTCAGAACCCCCTAGGCCTCCCTGTGTATAATGCAGAACCCCCAGGCCTCCTTGTGCATAATGCAGAACCCCCCCAGGCCTCCCTGTGTATAATTCAGAACCCCCCAGGCCTCCCTGTGTATAATGCAGCCTCCCCCAGGCCTCCCTGTGAATAATGCAGAAAACCCCCCCAGGCCTCCCATTGCATAAAGCAGCCTCCCACAGGCCTCCCTGTGTATAATGCAGCCTCCCCCAGGCCTCCCTGTGTATAATGCAGCTTCCCCCAGGTCTCCCTGTGTATAATGCAGCACCCCCAGGCCTTCCTGTGCATAATATAGAACCCCCAGGCCTCTGGCCACCGTGTACTCCCTGATTAAAAAAAAAAATACTCACCTCTCTGTTCGTTTCACCACTGCTCCGTCCTCACTCACCTCTGTTCTCTGTTCCCCTGCTGCTCCGGTCGCTGTCCTCCCGTCCTGCGCTCTGTGCTCTCAGCACAGCAGTCGCACAGGAGTGACGTCACCGCGCGCAGGGGGAGAATGATGGAGCATGGAGCGCCGCTCTATGCTTCATCATTGCTGTGCGCGATGACAGGGGAGGGGGCCCGGTGCCGTCGCCAATGACACTGGGCAGGGGGGCCCAGTGCTACCGCCGATGACACCGGCCAGGGGGACCCGGTGTCAGTGGCGGCGGCATCGGTATATATAGCGGACGCGTGGTCTGCAGAGTGGGGCCCCTAAGCTGCCAGGCCCGGTCGCAATGCCAACCTCTGCGACCGCGGTAGTTACGCCCCTGGAGACATGGCTATATCAGGAGAACTATACTACATTTATAATTGGAGGTATTTGCTAATATTCTTATTATTGCACCTACTACATATTAGGATAGGATCTTGGAGATGGGAATAACTCTTTAATTGTGTGGCCTTAAATTATTACATAATTTGCATAGGATCTTGATGAGAATATCCCTTTAAGCCTAAAAATCTTGTGAAAAAAGTCAAATTATACATTGGCTAAAGCCAAATGTGGGAAATCTGTTACAAAAGGCCCATAGAATAGAAAATCACAGAAAGGTTTTTCTGTTTTGTTGCTGTGATGTCATCAAACCACTCCATTCCACAACATGGGGCAGCAAATGTAACTATTTCCTACACCACCTACATAGAGGAGATATGTGCAGTTTGGAAGAAATGAGCAGTGGCTGCCTGTTTCTCCCCTTAATTAGAGATGAGTGGACCCGTGGAAGTTCGGTTCGGGGGTGCAGCCAGACTTTAAATAACATTCGGTTCAGGATCCGGACTTGACTTGAGCCCCAATGGAAGTCACTAATTAGGCAGTTCTGGTCTCTGCTCACATACAGCCAGCCATAACAAGAACACTTCCGGGGGAGGGCAGTTATTTTTTTTTGTACACACTACATCTGATAACGCTGTTTTTACCCCCAGTGAGAGCCATTCAAACACTGCTAACTGCTTGCACTGGCCTGAGCACCGAGCGTGCCCGAGCACAGTGATGATCGCGCAAGTGGTGTTCATACGTAAAGCACCCGGACGGGACATACTAAAAAGAATGATGAAAAGGAATAAATAAAAAGAATGAGGATAATAACTTATTAGGTGTATATTATGCAGATGTATAAAAGGTTTCTATGGCAAGTTAGACATGGAATGAACATTATATATGAGCATTATAGGTGTGGAATGATCATGAAATATATGTAGATAATAGGAAAATGAACGCATATGGCATATAACCAGGTGTATATTACGTTACCTGAGCATTATAGGTGTGGAATGATCATGAAATATATGTAGATAATAGGAGAATGAACACATATCCCAAATAACCAGGTGTATATTATGTTACCTGAGCATTATAGGTGTGGAATGATCATGAAATATTAGTAGATTACAGGAAAATGAACGCATATGCCATATAACCAGGTGTATATTATGTTACCTGAGTATTATAGGTGTGGAATGATCATGAAATATATGTAGATAATAGGAGAAAGAACATATATCCCATATAACCAGGTGTATATTATGTTACCTGAGCATTATAGGTGTGGAATGATCATGAAATATCCGTGACACCGCAGGAACGAGGAACCTCTCCTTACCTGCCTCCCACCCGCAATGCGGAAGGAAGGAGGTGGGCGGGATGTTCGTCCCGCTCATCTCCGCCCCTCCGCTTCTATTGGGTGGCGGTTCAGTGACGCAGCTGTGACGTCGCTGTGACGCTGAACAAACCGCCCCCTTAGAAAGGAGGCGTTTCGCCGGTCACACAGCGATGTCGCAGGGCAGGTAAGTAGTGTGACGGGTCTGGGCGATTTGCCCATGTCGCACAAACGATGGGGGCGGGTACCCACGCTAACGATATCGGTACCGATATCGCAGCATGTGTGGCGCCCCTGACCTGGTCAGGCACCACTGAGTACTGCACCCATGCTGGGGACAGTACAATACAGGTAATCCAGAAGGCTGACCGAGGTGTGACTACACAGGCGCATAGTGATCAGGTCTCACACATGTACCTTTGAGAGGACCCCTGGGGATTCCAGGAGGGGGCAAAGCCTTCACCTCCACTTGAGGAGTGGAGGGGGCGAAGCCTCCATCTCCTCTCAAGGGGTGTGGTAAGAGAGCCTGGTTGCTAGGTGGCGTAGGCAGGCACAAAAGGGAAAAGAGAAGGAGGAGTAAAGAGTCTGAAGCAGAGTGTGGAGGAGTGAGGAGCAGGAAAGTGAGGCTCTGACAGGAGCAGCAGTGAAGGTCCCAGATGTGAGCCGGTTCAGAGCAGAGTCCAGGGAGCTCCGAGGAGAGCTGACCCCTTCCCCTGGGCTGCTGTAGTCTGACAGCGTCCGCGCAGTGGCTACCGACGGGGGAGAACGGTCACCTAGGAGTGCTACCCGAAACCCATCTCCAGCTAGAGAGAGAGCACAGAGTGGGAAGTAAGGAGACTGCTAGGGAGAACCAGGCCCAAACGGGCGGCAGATCCCGGAGCGGGGATAGATCCACCTTTCCCTGCTAAACCTGCCGGTGTGGGGCCCTCAAAGCCCACACCACAACACCACAAAAGCCGCAGCCACGTAGCCACAGTTAGGGCCCATAGCTCACAGGAGGCAAGCAGCTGGAGTGAGCTGGTCCAGGCCACAAGCAAACGGCAAACGAAGGGGAGTGAGGCTTCAGCAACTTCCCTGGGTGACCCCCATAGGGACTAAAAGTCGGGGTCACCCCAAACCACCAAGGGCTAAGGAAGGCGAGTTGGTAGTCACCATCAGAAGTCAGCCTGAAGGATACCTGGTTCCCGCCTGGTTCATCCCAGCTACGCCCGGGTTACTCACCCTGCCACCTGAAGTGAGTAAAAACCCTGAAAGACATTCTGCCTGTGTGGAGTTATTCTGCGCCTTGTGGTTCTACGCACCTACACAGGGCCCTGGGGCTTGCCTCACTCTCAGGAGGCTATTCCAACTAACTGCACTCACCATCAGCCCCAGGCGTCCCTCAACCTGCAGTGGCGGTCCCTACTGGCCGCAATACTGAGAGTGGCGTCACGACAAGAAGAAGATCTCCTACCTGTGACCAGATCCAGCTGAGTGGAGTCCCTGAAGGTAATGCACCGACACAACACCTGTGGGGCTTCACACATGTAAAGTGGCCTTTAGGCTTTTTCAGCAGCATTACCTTTTAGGCAGAACCTTGTGGGACACACATGGGTGACAGTGAGAGCTCTCTCCAACTGGCAAACACATTAGAAGCTGCAGTAATTGGTTAAATCATTGGAGACCACCTTTTTTGTCATCGATCAGTGCCAATTGCCCAACATTGTTAGCAGCAACCAGGGCATCGGGTTTGTTGAGTGCTTAGTTTAACTAACATGCTGCCATCAAAAGAAGATCTTTCAACAGCCACCTTCAAAAAACATTAAGGGCTATTCTCCTAATGATAATTGGTTAAAACTTGTATGAACTGGCAACTTTGCAATTTACTTGTTAATAACATCCTCTCTGTTCTCATGAATGGAAGGATTTTTCATTTCATTTTTCACTGCTCGTTACTTAGGATTCTGGCCATCTCTGATGAATGGTCTTCTAGACTGCAGTGTTTACAACCTCTTTTCTATAGAGTTTGTAAGCTCTGATTTGAAGCAACTGCCCTCCTCTAATGTAACAAAGGCAAAACTGCATTGGAGAGTGCTCAGTTCTGTCCAGTGGCATAACAATGCCGCTGGTCTGAATTATGAATCAATCAGAAACATACCTCCTCTGGAAAGAGGGAAGTCAGAAGATTGAAGAGTGGTGCGCTCCTGAAGATCAATACTGAGAATAAAACCTTTAGGGGTTATGGAGCATAGAACAAAGTTAGGCTTCCAACACCTGTTCGCAATTTGATCAGTACTTTGATCATATTGCATTTTTACCAATTCTTGTGGCTTCAGATAGAAGCCCCAATAGAGCAACCGACGTGTGGCCCAAATGCAATATCATACTTTCCACTATACTTTTTTCTGTATTCTGGAGCCTTTCTTGGTTATACGTAACAATTAGTTATGCAAAATACTGCACAAAATATAAAAGTGTGAATAAGTCCTAAGCCTGGAAGAAGATCTAGCTTGTCAATGTATGACAGTTCATATACATCCTCTCATACATGAGTTTTACGTATTTGTTCTGTTTTTCATCTGAATGTCAATTTGGGTATGTGCACACGTTGCGTTTTTGTTGCAGTTTTTCCACATGGAAAAGCGTTTTACAGTAGAAGGAATGTGAACGAGATTTCTGAAATCTCATGCATATGTTGCTATTTTTTTCCTTGATGATTTGCATCAGATTTGTACCTGCAATATGTAAAGTCTTGCAGCGTTTTTACAGCATATTTCACCCATTTCTCTTTGTCTCCCTAATTCAGAAAACATCTGCTGTATTGAATCCACCAGAAAATGAAAGTCAAAAATTAGAAGAAAGGACACAAGAAATTTACATGAACTGGAAGGAAGCACAAGAAGTCAAGCAAAAACTTGAAAAGGAAGACACTGAATGGCAAGAAACCTGTATGATTTTCTTTTTCCTTCATTTTACTGTAGAGAAAAAAAGTAAAAGAGTAATAGATCTCAAATATACTTCAAAAACGCATTTCTATGATGCTAGTAAGCGGTTCTGTAGTTGTAGTTGCTTAGATTAAACTGGAAATGTAGATTTCTAAATACAATTGACCTAGCGGATGTGCCAGCACCAGATAAAAGGACTGAGTGCTGATCCCGAGGAGTAAGGCTAGGTTCGCACACTGCGTCTTTTTGACGCTGCGTTTTTGTGCATTTTTGGCCGCTAAAAACGCACAAAAACGCACCTGCGTCGAAAAAACGCTGCGTTTTTGATCTCTGCGTTTTACTGCGTTTTTCCAATGCATTGCATGGGGGGAAAACGCAGAAAAACGCAGGAAAGAACTGACATGTCCATTTTTTTTTTTTAACTCAAAAACGCAGGTAAAAAAAACAGATGTGTGCGGACAGCAAAAATGAAAACTCATAGACTTTGCTGGGGAAGCAAAGTCCTGCAGTTTTGGGGCCAAAAATGCACCTGAAAAACGCGCAAAAACGCCGCGAAAAACGCACTGTGCGCACATAGCCTAAAAGTGATCTGCCCATTATCTTTCATTAAGAACTTAATTCAGGGCTGAAATGTGGCCAAATCTCATAATTTTTTATGGAGGCATGCTGATTTTCATATTTTCCTGCTGTAATGCACACCACTTTGTGGAATGATATATATATATATATATATATATATATATATATATATATATATATATATATATATACAGCCATTAGGCCTTACAATTAGCACATTTTCCCACTTGTCAATTCTGGATGAAATTACACAGTCATTTTCAGGCTCGGACTGGCCATCTGGTAAACAGGAGGCTTCCCCGGTGGGCCATTTGCCGGTGTGAGCCCCTATATGAGAGTAGTTGGCATAATACACTTGATTCCCTATGTATAGACAAAGGCATAATCTCAGCATCCATTTATCAAACTACCCAGTTTATTATTATGTAGAGGCAGAGGTAGATTTGTGAATGATGGCAATGTTATATTTGCGTATACTGTAGTAGAACAGTGTGCCTTCAAAGTCAGTGTTACTTGTGGGCCCTTTGTATAGCAGACTGAAAATATATATGAGCAAAATACTTAGCAAATTGATCAGGAGGTATATATGACAGTATGATGTGTAACATGTTGACTGCTGAGACCCCACCACCGTATCGAGTGTCCCATGCCCGAACAAAACACACAAATGTAGTAAACCAAATGAACTTTATTGGAGAGATAACCAAATATGCCCAAACTCTCATCTTTTGTTGGGTTGGGGTCGGTCACAGCTTTTGAAATAACAGGTGTAATTAACCAACCAAATATACCATGTCAACGAGGCTTAATGCCAGGCTGGACTCCCAGCGCAATCAGCCTTCGCTTAACATCCAACATTTTCGACCATGACCGCTGTGACTTAAACAATCTAACATACGACAAAAGGGGAGGGAGGGTGGTCCAGCAGCGCAAGTGTGTCCGGGTGTCCAACAGCACAGCAGCGTCCGGGTCTCAGGCTGAGGAGAGACCGAAACCAGGAATTAGTGGGATTATATAGGGAGAAACAGTAGGAGGGAAAACAGTGGGATTGGACAAACACAAGGGGGGGCGGATTCGGGCATGGGAGATGGATTTAACCCTTTATATATATGGGGCTCAGCAGTCAGGGTGCATTCAGTGTAGCCCCACTGACATGCCCTACAATAAATGTGGTGAATGTGTGTTGTGTTATTTCCTGAGATACAATATGTAAATATATTATAGTAATTCCAGCATAATCTCTGTATCCATGTAATCCCTCTATCTAAGGCCTCTTTTACACATCCGTGTCTCCAGAACGTGTGACGTCCATTTTAACACGTACAGGAGACACGGACACACGTAGGCCCATTAAAATTAATGGGCTCGCGCACACATCTATGTTTTGACATGGACTGTGTGTCCGTGTGGAGCACACACATGTCCGTGTGCTCCACAAAGCGACATGTCCGTTTTCTGCCTGAAGCAAAGATGTCACATGGACTGCACACTGATGTAATCCAATTTACGTCAGTGTGACACATACCGAAGGAAACATGTCACTGAAAAATAAATGTATTTTATACTTACCTGTTTCCGGCGCAGCTTTCCCACTTGCTTCTGGGCCTGCTCATTTTGCTCAGGAATATTCACTGCACTGACTGCGGACCTGGAAGCAAGTGTGACAGCAGCGCCATAGACAGGTAAGTATATAAGTTCAATTTGTCCGTGTGCTATCCGGATGTCACACTGACAGCACAAACAAACATACACTGACATACGGACGGACAACGTACCTACACCATGGACAGTGCAAATCGTTAGTGTTTTATGTGAAGGGGGCCTAATATGGTTGATTGTAATATAGCTAGTTACGCATGGGTCAAGAGCGGACAGAGACAGAAGAGGGCTCCTTTGCAAGAACGGTATATGTGTCCTTTGCAACCCAATATAACATACAATTCCGTGTGGTTTGGAGGTGGTAATGGCCTCCTTACAAGAAAAGTATATGTGGCCTTTGCAGCCCAATATAACACAATTCTGCATGGTTTGGAGGTGGTAATGGGCCCCTCTGCAAGAACAGTATATGGGACCTTTGCAGCCCAATAGGTGATGATAATAGACAACCTCACCGCTTCGGAGATGGTAACGGGTGCCCTTACCTCTTGGGTCCCTGTGCATTTGCACAGGTTGCACTAATGGTATGTCCGCCTCTGGCATGGGTGATAATTTTATCCATGGGTTTGTACTATGTCAAGAATTAATTCACAAATTCCACTTAGCAGCTCAGTTTTCTGATAGCACCAGAAGAAGCAAGGAACAAAATCCAAAGATGTCTGCTGTCATAAGTATTCTACTAATGAAAATGTGATGTGTGAAATGAGGAAGAGAATGTCCTTAGCTCAAATCCCATTATCTTCCTCGTGACTCATGTGATATCTTATGCAATGTTTTTAAGCTACACAGATAGATCAGGCAATCCAACATACACAGTAAAATAACAAAAATCCTTGCTCAGACAATATTTTTACACATAACATACTTTTGGCTGCAGAGTGACAATGAAGTAACTGACAGTGCTGTTTTGTTTCTTTCTTTTTAGTGAGGAAGTCAAAGGCAGCCGATGAAAGGCGACGATCTATGGCTAAGCAAGCGCGGGATGATTACAAGAGATTGTCAATGCAGGCCATTGAAAGAGGTGCTGTGGCAGAAAGAGCCAAACATTTTGGTGGAGAGGTAAAACGACCCCCTCTACCACCGAAGCCAAAGCCAACTTCACAAGCACAAAACAACTCAGGAATAAATAGGTAGAAATATTTACACACACTATCCCTTATTGTATTGTTCATGTCTTATGAACACTGGTGTCCTCTTCATGTATAACATTAAAAGTAATAGGAAATCTGTCACCAAGTTTTGCTCCCCCGCCTGAGACAACCCCCCAACCTACTGTCTCCTCCCCATTATCCTGTAGAATGCAAGTCCGCAAGGGCAGGGCCCTCTCCCCTATGTACCCGTCTGTCATTGTTAGTCTGTCTATTGTAACTTGTATATGTATTCTGTATGTAACCCCCTCTTATGTACAGCAATCAATGGTGCTCTATAAATAAAAAATAATAATAACACAGAGTCACATTTTGTTATTGTATTTTCTCATTAGGACTACCGTGTTTCCCTGAAAATAAGAAAGGGTCTTATATTAATTTTTGCTCCAAAAGATGTGCTAGGGCTTATCTTCAGGTGATGTCTTTAACTTTTCCCATGAACAACAATCCACATTTATTCTTGAACAAAAAAAACCAATATTTATTCAAATCTAATCATGTCATCACATTCTGGAACATCAACATTTTGTGTTAATCCTATTTCTGGTTCATATGCACATTTTCTTATCTGATCTGCTATTCTCATGGTGCAGAACCAGTCCTATAGTGGCAGGGACATACCATATTTACAAAGATTTAAATTACCTTAAATTTATTATTCTCTATGTACTGCTAAGTTTACCCCCAAAGAAAGCAGACACCCCCTAAAATAATTGCACTTACCAGACCCCAAAATATTAGAGTTGGCATGTGAATAGGCTCTCACATACAAATTTGTGTCACTGTCAGGACCCTCTGCATTCTACAGCGGTTAGCTCCCCCCGGTGACTGGGAGCAGTATCACTCACGAGAAGTGATTCTGGTACCCGATCTGTTTGTGAGAGCTGCAGTGCATTGCAGCTGGAACGGCGAGGGACCTAACAGCTATGCAGATCTCTGTATGAGAGCCCATCCACTGTCGTCACTTGCCAGCTGTAATTGTTTGGGGACTGGTGAGTGCAATTTTTTTGGGGGGGCGAGTGGAGTGTCTACTTTCCTTTGGCAGTGCCTGCTGTCTTTTGGGGGTGTCAGCTTTCTTTTAGGGATGTCTGCTTTCTTTGATGAAGAGTCCTACTGTATTCTTTAACTTTTTTAGCTGCTTTAACACTTCTTTATGGAACTGCAACTAGGGCTTATTTTTGGAGTCTTATATTTTAAGCATATTCCAAAAAGCCCCCAAAATCCTACTAGGGCTTATATGTGGGGTAGGTCTTATTTTCGGGGAAACACGGTAGTATTGTATGAACAGTGGCATTCACAGGACAATCCTGACATTAGTTTTCATAGCACCCAAATTTCAAAGTGGACTTATATAATTTAAAATAGTGGTATATAGTGATGAGCGAGCGAGCTCGCCAAGGCTTGTTACTCGATTGAGCTTTGAGAATCTAAGGTTGAAAATGCTTGAGTTTCCCATTGACTTCAATTATACTTCGTACTCGAGTCGCATTGGAGCACCCCTATACTGGATCGATACTGTTGATTGGCTATTTTACCCCTTCTTATACACTGTCAATTTCCTGTGACGCCAATGCCTGAAGAAGGAAAGCCAAAACGCGTGTTGGGTTGGCCTCACATATGGACACCAGACTTCCCAGGTATCTATCATCATTATAATCCTGATCTGACTATATATACTGTATATACAGCAGATTTCGCAGGTATATCCTGCTGCTGAAACTAATTTCACAACTGCATACCTCTGTGTTAGTATCAGATAAGTGCTCTCTATATGCCATTGATATTGGAGGGTAAATGTGGACAAATTGAGTCTGTGTTCACAGTGTACCATGCATTTGTATAGTCTCAACTTCCAGCATTGCAAATAATGGATACTTATAGCATACAGCACTTTATAATTTCCACATCATACTACACTGGTATGATGTGTATGCTGCTAATACATGTAAGGGGATAGATAAACTATAAGTATACGTGCAAATAATCCTTGTATACAGTATATATCCACATTTTTTTATATATATGTACCTCCTGGCTTACTCAGTGATTCATGTGTGTGGCCCCATTTTTGTACCACCATCCCTTAACTAATAAAGAGTATAATTTTATTCTGAGAAAATTGGATATACTTTTTTTTCCCCCAAAATTCTGTTATTCTTCCCTTGTAAATTCTCATGTTATATCCAAATGGTCTTTACGCATAAGTCCAACACAGTCATGTATGGCTATTATATTTGTACAATTCTATTTTATATCCGATGGATATGGATAGAATTTCATGTATGCATGAACTACCTGTTTTGTAGATTTTATCATTTATTTATCGATTGAGTAACGAGCAGTGGCGAGCACGTTCGCCCATCACTAGTAGTATACATTGTCATTGCATGTTCCGGTAAGGAAATAGAGAGGAAATGACAATGATGTGGTCATCCTATACAGCATTCAGTCACTTAATAAAATCAGTCTTTAATTTTTACAGGTTACAATTACTGTTCTTCCATTGTATATTAATGATGTCTCTTTTTATATCATTTAGATTGGATAGGAGACAGGGCATAAAAAGATTAAACTCCAGCTGCACTCGTGAGAACATAATTAAATGGTATAAAGAAGAGCAGCTTCCACATCGGGCAGGATGGAACAGATCTGGAATCTGCATAGCACAATGGTTTCATGGTACGTAATCATATATTCACAGGTACTGTATATAAAGCTGTTTGGAATTTTTACCAGATTTTACATTACAGTGAATAGGATATAAATCATGCAAGCGCACATACAAATAAGGAAAAAAGCACATATTTTCTGCCAAATCGCTTTTTTTGTTTGTTAGAATTCTTTGCATTTGCCATCTAGAACAGATTGGCACTGTATAAAAAATTACAATATAGGAGTTATCCCTTTATCTGGACTTTCATGTCCTTTGTTGATTCCTATGATCTGTGATGCTCAGATTTGCCACACAGATTTATATTACTTGCCATTTTAGCACTATTAAGTTCACAGCACTTTATACAAGATATTATCATCCAGGGATGTACTTAGAGGAGGCCAGACGAGGCATTTGCCCTGGGTGCAGCCAGCAGGGGGCTCCATTGGGCTGCCTGATCCTGCATTTTGCACCCCCTGAAACCATGTAGGGCGGGTGGGAAATGGGTGCGAATACAGTATATGTAGTTACTAGGGGGAATGTGTGTGATAACATTATGGGGAGGGGGAATATAAAAGGAGAAAGTATGAAAAGTGAAGGGGGGTTGAGTGCAGACTCAGTATGGGGGGCAAGGGGGAATGTATAAAGAAACAGTATGATGAGCAGGGTAAAAGGGAATGTATAAGGAAACAGTATGGCGAGCAATGAGAGGTGGGATGAGTATGGGGAGGGGGTAATGTATGAGGAGACAGTATGGTGAGCTGAGGCGGAATGTGTGAGGAAATAGTGTGGGGAGCGAGAGGTGACTGTTTGTCTTTGGACTGTGGGAAAAAAACAGAGTACCTGGAGGAAACCCTTGTAAACACGAAGAAAGAACCAGAGTATCTGGAGCAAACCCATGTAAACACAAGGAGAACATCCAAACTCTTTGCCTATGTTGACCTTGGTAGGATTTCAACTCATGGTTACAGCAGAGCATGCTGCAATGTTAACTACTGAGCCATTGTGATGTGTGATATGCCATATGAAAGAAATGATTTGCGAGTGGAGACACTAAAACTGCTATGAATATTTCCTGCATTAAGAATCACCTTATGCTTGATGTAGCTAGGTAGTAGTTGGAATGTGTGAGGCACTGTGAGTAAGGTCTCATTCACATGTCAGGTTTTTTTTTTTTTACTAATTAGTAAAACTGTCTGAGAGTTTGCTCCGAGTTTCATCTAACAGTCAGTGAAAATTGGATTGCACTTGGATGGCATCCTATAGAGCTAATAGGCATTTGATTTGCTAATAGATTAGCTGGGTTGTTGGGTGGCTAGGGGAGGCAGTAGTAGTCGTTCGTACAGTGGCTTCCAGGCCACAGCACAGCCATCCGGTAACCCCTTGCGTCTCAGTCACCACTCCACTGCAGGGATGCTTTTGCTACAGTCCATTCTTCCACTGAGACAATGAATCAGACACCGATGCTTTTCTTTTAACCAGCAGAACTTTACTTGCTTTCACTACATGGGTACTTTCCATTCGCATAAAATGGGCACCACTCCTGACTCCGACGGGGTTCACTCCAAACTCCTCTCCATAATTCAATTTACCAGCCGACTGCTTTCCTGGCACCTGAGCTCCATCAGATACTACTAGGCCCCTCATTTTCCTGTCTGACGTGAAAAGCACTAGCCGATTGAAAAAGTCCTTTAGCCACTCCGTCCCACCCACAGGAATTTAGCTTGTGCTATTGAAGTTGATTATTATGACAGCACTCCTCCACCCCTGCTTCTGGCCAGGACCTACTCTTCTCCTTTAAGAGCCCACTGACCTTCGGTCTCACAGGGAAAATCATTGGGTTTTTCAATCCAAGAAAGATGGACGCCACCCCGACAGACCGGACTCAATCCCTCTTCTGGGGACACAGTTACCAATTAATAAGCAAGACCCTGCGTGTCTGGTGTCAAAGGTTTGACCCTTAGTATCTTTTATAATTAAATGTTTTAGGCTTCTTGTCTCTTACACCTACTGGGGACTCTCCTGTCCTCTTTCTTCATCCTGCCTTATTTATACTCTTTCCCCCTCTTTTTAACTAACCCCTTCCTACCTTGTGGCCATTTACCACAGTACACCATTCAAATTAATACATTTAACAAACCTTCCTCCGTACCGGCCACTTCTGCAGCGTCATGGGTCACTGTGTGGTCAGCACAGTTTGGGTCTTCATACTCCCAGCTAGCTTACTTAAGACTAGGAAGGAAGTGTTTTCCTGTCAGTAATGGTCAAACACTAGTGAGTCAGTTAGTTCATGATCAGCATTTGATCAGTATTTTACCTTAGTATTTGTAGCCAAAACCAGGAGTGGGTAAAAGTACAGAAGTTGTGCCCAGGTTTCTATTATATTTTTCCTTTGATTTGTTCCACTCCTGGTTTTAGCTAACAAATATTGATGTAAAAATTTCACAAAATACTCAACATATAAGGCCAGAGTCACACTTGCGAGTGACTCGCACAAGTCTCGCATCGCATCACCCGACACAGCCTACGCCCTCCGGACATGAGCGGGTCAGCTGCTTAGAAATAAATGCAGGTGACCTGCTCCTGTTCGGAGAGCAGCAGACTGTGGCGGCTGATACAATGCGAGTCACTCGCAAGTGTGACTCTGGCCTAAATGTGAGTCCTGTAGACCCAAAGGCAGAATTTGAACCTACCTCCCACCTCATACACACACACACACACACAGACACATACACACACACACACTAGCACTTTGCTCAGCTGTGTGGGCCCCAGGAGCATTGACAGAGTCTGTGTTATCCTCCCTAAAATAAATAATACAAATACAATATATACATGTGACAAGTTTATAATACCATATGCTAGAAGCAAATAATGCTGCTATAGTATGACTTTATGTTATTACCACGTACTGTCTAAAGATCACCACCATCCTGTTACTGAGCAAAACTCACTGTACCAAGACCAATATACCACTATTACCACATAAAAGGGACAAATAATACCACAACACCATGATCAGAATTTACAATGGGGAAAGTATTTGATACACTGCCGATTTTGCAAGTTTTCCCACCTACAAGGAATGGAGAGGTCTGTAATTTTTATATTGTAGAGACACTTCAACTGTGGCAAACAGAATCCAGAAACAATTCAGAAAATCACATTGCATGAATTAATTTACATTTTATTGCCTTAAATAAGCACTTGATACAATAAAAAACAGAACTTAATAATTGGTACAGAAATCTTTGCATTTACAGAGGTCAGATGTTTCCTGTAATTTGCAGGATTTTGGCCCACTCCTCCATACAGATCTTCTCCAGATCTTTCAGGTTTCGGGGCTGTCGCTGGGTAACATTGAGTTTCATCTTCCTCCAAAGATTTTCTATTGGGTTCAGGTCTGGAGACTGGCTAGGCCACTCCAGGACCTTGAAATGCTTCTTATGGAGCCACGCCTTAGTTGCCCTGGCTATGTGCTTCGGGTCATTGTCATGCTGAAAGACAGAGTTACAAGCTGTATTCAATGCTCTTACTGAGGGAAGGAGGTTGTTGGCTAAAATCTCACGATACATGACACCATCCATCTTTCCTTCAATACAGTCCAGTGGTCAAGTCCCCTTTGCAGAGAATCACCCCCAAAGTATGATGTTTCCACACCCATGCTTCACGGTTGGTACAGTGACAGGATTTTAATCCATGACAGTGTAGTGTGTTACTAATGGTAATCTTTGAGACGGTTGTCACAGCTCTATTTAGGTCATTGACCAGGTCCTCCCATGTAGTTCTGGGCTGATTCCTCACCTTTCTCACAATCATCCTTACCCCACGAGGCGAGATCTTGCATGGAGCCCCAGACCAACTAAAGGGCGCTTTACATGCTACAATAAATCTTACGATGTGTCGGAGGGGGTCACGTCGTAAGTGACGCACATCCGGCATCGTAAGTATGATTGTAGTGTGTAAAACCTCCGTGCACTTGTGATTGAACGAAAATCCGTTCATCGCATGCACGTCGTTCATTCCTCAAAAATTGAATGTGCGGTTGTGCAATGTTCCCGAGGCAGCACACATCGCAGTGTGTGACACCCCGGGAACATTGAGCGACAGCTTACCTCCGTCCGCGGCTCCCGCCGACAATGCGGAAGGAAGGAGGTGGGCGGGATGTTTACGTCCCACTCATCTCTGCCCCTCCGCTTCTATTGGCCGGCTGCCGCGTGACGTCGCTGTGACGCCGAACGTCCCTCCCACTCCAGGAAGTGGATGTTCGCCGCCCACAGCGAGGTCGTATGGACGGGTAAGTACGTGTGACGGGGGTTAATCGTTTGTGCGGCACATTCAACAAATTGAACATGCCGCACATACGATGGGGGCGGTTACGATCGCATATGATATCGCATGCGAAATCGTAACATGTAAAGCAGGCTTTAGATTGAGAATCATCTTGTGTTTCTTTCATTTTCTATAAATTGTGCCAACAGTTGTTGCCTTTTCACCAAGCTGCTTGCCTATTCTCCTGTAACCCATCCCAGCCTTGTGCAGGTCTACAATTTTGTCCCTGGTGTCCTTAGACAGCAATTTGATCTTGGCCATGGTAGAGAGGTTGGAGTGTGATGCATTGAGTGTGTGGACAGGTGTTTTTTATACAGGTAACTAGTTCAAACAGGTGCAATTAATACAGGTAATGAGTGCAGAGTAGGAGGGCTTCTTAAAGAAAAAATAACAGGTCTGTGAGAGCCAGAATTCTTGCTGGTTGGTAGGTGATCAAACACTTATTTCATGTAATAAAATGCAAATTAAATATTTAAAAATCATACATTGTGATTTTCTAGATATTTTTATGAATTCTACCTGGGAATCATGAATGGATAAGAAAGTCGGGTTTAACACTGCGCTAAAACCATGAAGCCAAACGATGTGATGAATTCTTTGCTATATTTTCTTTATTTAGGCCAGGTCTACGCGTTTCAAAGGCATGTCCGCCTTCTTCATCAGGACAAAGGAAAAAACAGCATGATACCAATTGCTACTTGGGGATACATATATATTGAAAAAGAGGCTCCACACCTACACAGGTGATGTCAGTCAGGGAGTGGCTGAACATCACGTGTATGAATAACAGAAAGCAGTGGAGAAAAAAATGGAAGAAACAGAAAAAAAAAAAAAAAAAAAAAAAAAAAAAAAGGAATTGGAAGGGGTTAAAACAGAGGGGTGTACGCATATGTCTGTAAAAAATTTTTTGCTTTAATAAAAAAACAAATGTAAAAAAATGTGCTTTATTTATAAAGCTTGCGCCTAAAAATACATAAAAATATAATGTCAGGTCGCTGCCAAAACAATCAGCAAGAAGGTGCAAAAATATATCAGCAAGAAGGTGCGAAAATATATATATGTATATAATACTGGAGATGATCCAGCAGTAAAAAAAAGGGGGGTTTATGCTTTAATAAAAACAAATGTGCTTTATTTGTAAAACTTGTGCCTAAAGATACATAAAAATATAGTGTCAGATCGCTGACAAAAACAATCAGCAAAAAAGTGCAAAAATATATATATGTATGATACTGGAGATGATCCAGCAGTGAAAAAAAGGGGGGTTTTTTTCGAGGTACAAAAATGTGAAAAAAAGGGGGGTTGGGACACACGGGTTTTTGCTTTAATAAAAAACAAATGTAAAGAAATGTGCTTTATTTGTAAAGCTTGCGCCTAAAAAATACATAAAAATATAGTGTCAGGTCGTTAACAAGACAATCAACAAAAAAGTGCAAAAATATATATATATGTATAATACTGGAGATGATCCAGCAATGAAAAAAAGAGGGTTTTGTGAGGTACAAGAATGTGAAAGAAAAATGGGACACACGGATTTTTGCTTTAATAGAAACAAATGTAAAAAAATGTGCTTTATTTGTAAAGCTTACGCCTAAAAATACATAAAAATATAGTGTCAGGTCGCTGACAAAACAATCAGCAAAAAGGTGCAAAAATATATGTATGTATGATACTGGAAATAATCCAGCAGTGAAAAAAAGGGGTTTTGTGAGGTACAAGAAAGTGAAAGAAAAATAGGACACACGGGCATAGGGAAAAAAAAAACAAAAAAAAAAAAAAAAAAAAAAAAAAAACTCCAACGTGCTATGTGAAGTGCTGAAAGGGGTGAAATGAGTTCAAAGCGTGGGAAAAAAATTATCTGCGCATGCGTGCGCATGAAGGAGCAGGGTGAAAAGAATTCATGTCGGCATAGAGAACGGGCTGGAACAAAATACAGTGAGTGAAAAAAGGGGGTAGATCAAATATGAAAAGAATAAAGAAGATAGTTTCTGGAGAGTGAAACAAATATAAAGATCAAATTTTGTATTCATCCATCCAAGGGCAAAAAACAGTGTTTGATGGTATCACATTTAAATAAATACATACAATAGATATGAATATAATATAAAGAGTAAAAACCTTTAAGAAACACGCTGAAACCAAATAAAATAATTATCACAACCAACAGATAAAAGGATATATATGAAAAGTTGTATATAAAAACATACAATCCCACCTTATAATGAAAGCTGGGGAAGGGGGAAGGAATTTTTGGAGTATCTTAATAAAATGGGGAAAAATACATATATAAAAATTAAAATGTCCTTATTATATTAGGATAAAAACTGGGTGTATAAAAACTTCATGTTTATGCAGACCGCATTAGAAAATGTAAAAGAAATATATATAATATATATCCAAAAAATATTTGTTGGGAATTTATTTCACATAAAACATTAAAAAAATCCCAAAAAAAATTTTTTAAAAAATTTTTTTTTTAAATTTTTTTTTTTTTTTTTTTTTTTTTTTTTAAATAATAAGCGAGGATTAATAAAACAGATCGGTCAATTCATTGAGCCCATGCGGTTTTAGAGTACTGAGCTTATGGATCCAAAAGGTCTCTTTTTTGCTTAATAATTCTAATCTATTTGGTATATCTGAGGGAATATGTTCAATAGGGGTGATTGTACAGGACATCATCTTATTGTGAAATAAAGCACAATGTCTAGATAAACTGTGCAACATATATCCAATCTTGACGTTATGTCGGTGAGAATTTAACCTATTGTGCAATGCCTGACAAGTCCTCCCCACATACTGCTTACCACAGATACAATCCAATAAGTAAACGACATGGTCGGTCTGGCAGGTCATATAATCCTTAATAGGGAAAATCTCAGCACCCACGTGCGAACAAAACGATATCTTATTATGACCGATGATCTTGCAGCAGAGACAGTTTTTTGCATTACATCTAAATGACCCTATTACAGGGGTTGTAGTGTTAGAGCTCCTAGTATCTTTAAGTCTACTGGGAGCTAAAATATTCTTAATAGTAGGAGCTCTCCTAAAAGTAAAACCCGGTTGGGAGGGTAAAATGCCCATTAAAATGGGGTCATTTAAAAGTATATCCCAGTGTTTTTAAAAAATTTTTTTAATCCTAAAATTGTCACTGCTGTAAGTAGTAATAAAATTGAGGGCAAAATCTTTAACAATCGGGCTCGCGCCGTCTGCTTTATTATCGGATTGGAAAACTTTCCTAGAAACAAGCAAATCCTTTTGTTTTAAAGATCTTGTGGTAGTGAAGGCTTTTTTGATTAAATTACGGGGATATTTTTTCTCCAAGAACCGCTCTTTTAAAATGGCAACCTGATCAGAGAAATCCTCATCTGTTGTGCAATTTCTCCTTATCCTTTTATATTGATTTACCGGTATATTGAGCAACCATTTATCATAGTGTTCGCTATTGAAATTTATATAGCTATTAGTGTCCACCTGTTTAAAATAAGTCTTGGTAAGAATACGGCTGTTTTGATGATAAAGTGTCAGATCTAAAAAATGAATTGTCTTATATACTTTTAAATGACCCCATTTTAATGGGCATTTTACCCTCCCAACCGGGTTTTACTTTTAGGAGAGCTCCTACTATTAAGAATATTTTAGCTCCCAGTAGACTTAAAGATACTAGGAGCTCTAACACTACAACCCCTGTAATAGGGTCATTTAGATGTAATGCAAAAAACTGTCTCTGCTGCAAGATCATCGGTCATAATAAGATATCGTTTTGTTCGCACGTGGGTGCTGAGATTTTCCCTATTAAGGATTATATGACCTGCCAGACCGACCATGTCGTTTACTTATTGGATTGTATCTGTGGTAAGCAGTATGTGGGGAGGACTTGTCAGGCATTGCACAATAGGTTAAATTCTCACCGACATAACGTCAAGATTGGATATATGTTGCACAGTTTATCTAGACATTGTGCTTTATTTCACAATAAGATGATGTCCTGTACAATCACCCCTATTGAACATATTCCCTCAGATATACCAAATAGATTAGAATTATTAAGCAAAAAAGAGACCTTTTGGATCCATAAGCTCAGTACTCTAAAACCGCATGGGCTCAATGAATTGACCGATCTGTTTTATTAATCCTCGCTTATTATTTTAAAAAAAAAAAAAAAAAAAAAAAAAAAAAAAAATTTAAAAAAAAAATTTTTTAAAACATTTTTTTTGGGATTTTTTTAATGTTTTATGTGAAATAAATTCCCAACAAATATTTTTTGGATATATATTATATATATTTCTTTTACATTTTCTAATGCGGTCTGCATAAACATGAAGTTTTTATACACCCAGTTTTTATCCTAATATAATAAGGACATTTTAATTTTTATATATGTATTTTTCCCCATTTTATTAAGATACTCCAAAAATTCCTTCCCCCTTCCCCAGCTTTCATTATAAGGTGGGATTGTATGTTTTTATATACAACTTTTCATATATATCCTTTTATCTGTTGGTTGTGATAATTATTTTATTTGGTTTCAGCGTGTTTCTTAAAGGTTTTTACTCTTTATATTATATTCATATCTATTGTATGTATTTATTTAAATGTGATACCATCAAACACTGTTTTTTGCCCTTGGATGGATGAATACAAAATTTGATCTTTATATTTGTTTCACTCTCCAGAAACTATCTTCTTTATTCTTTTCATATTTGATCTACCCCCTTTTTTCACTCACTGTATTTTGTTCCAGCCCGTTCTCTATGCCGACATGAATTCTTTTCACCCTGCTCCTTCATGCGCACGCATGCGCAGATAATTTTTTTCCCACGCTTTGAACTCATTTCACCCCTTTCAGCACTTCACATAGCACGTTGGAGTTTTTTTTTTTTTTTTTTTTTTTTTTTGTTTTTTTTTTGTTTTTTTTTTCCCTATGCCCGTGTGTCCTATTTTTCTTTCACTTTCTTGTACCTCACAAAACCCCTTTTTTTCACTGCTGGATTATTTCCAGTATCATACATACATATATTTTTGCACCTTTTTGCTGATTGTTTTGTCAGCGACCTGACACTATATTTTTATGTATTTTTAGGCGTAAGCTTTACAAATAAAGCACATTTTTTTACATTTGTTTCTATTAAAGCAAAAATCCGTGTGTCCCATTTTTCTTTCACATTCTTGTACCTCACAAAACCCTCTTTTTTTCATTGCTGGATCATCTCCAGTATTATACATATATATATATTTTTGCACTTTTTTGTTGATTGTCTTGTTAACGACCTGACACTATATTTTTATGTATTTTTTAGGCGCAAGCTTTACAAATAAAGCACATTTCTTTACATTTGTTTTTTATTAAAGCAAAAACCCGTGTGTCCCAACCCCCCTTTTTTTCACATTTTTGTACCTCGAAAAAAACCCCCCTTTTTTTCACTGCTGGATCATCTCCAGTATCATACATATATATATTTTTGCACTTTTTTGCTGATTGTTTTTGTCAGCGATCTGACACTATATTTTTATGTATCTTTAGGCACAAGTTTTACAAATAAAGCACATTTGTTTTTATTAAAGCATAAACCCCCCTTTTTTTTACTGCTGGATCATCTCCAGTATTATATACATATATATATTTTCGCACCTTCTTGCTGATATATTTTTGCACCTTCTTGCTGATTGTTTTGGCAGCGACCTGACATTATATTTTTATGTATTTTTAGGCGCAAGCTTTATAAATAAAGCACATTTTTTTACATTTGTTTTTTTATTAAAGCAAAAAATTTTTTACAGACATATGCGTACACCCCTCTGTTTTAACCCCTTCCAATTCCTTTTTTTTTTTTTTTTTTTTTTTTTTTCTTCTTTCTGTTTCTTCCATTTTTTTCTCCACTGCTTTCTGTTATTCATACACGTGATGTTCAGCCACTCCCTGACTGACATCACCTGTGTAGGTGTGGAGCCTCTTTTTCAATATATATGTATCCCCAAGTAGCAATTGGTATCATGCTGTTTTTTCCTTTGTCCTGATGAAGAAGGCGGACATGCCTTTGAAACGCGTAGACCTGGCCTAAATAAAGAAAATATAGCAAAGAATTCATCACATCGTTTGGCTTCATGGTTTTAGCGCAGTGTTAAACCCGACTTTCTTATCCATTCATGATTCCCTGTTGCATCATCGGGGCTGCTGCTTGACCATTTTCTGCATACATAGGAGTTGTGCCTGTCACAACTTCCATAGGTGAGCACCTGTTTTCATTTTCTAAGCCTGCATTGTTTGCCAGATAAGACCCTATGTGCGCTTTTCTCTCCACAGCATTTTGATATGAATTCTACCTGTCACAGTTGAAGTGTACCTATGATAAAAATTTACAGACCTGTCCATTCTTTGTAGGTGGCAAAACTTGCAAAATCAGCAGTGTATCTAATACTTACTTTACCACAGCATACTGACCAAATAATACCACCATACTAATTTATATGTTTTAAATAGTTAGAAAACCATGTATCATTTCCTTTACACTTCATATACTTGCTAATTTGTGTTGGTACATGACATAAAATTCTAATAAAATAACTTGGAGGTTGGGGGTGCAATGTGAAAAAAGATGGAAAAGTTGACAAGGTATGAATACTTTTGTAAGGCACTGTATATATGTTGCCGTTTCAATGGAACCTGCCACAAGTATTTACCATCTAATCTGAGAGCAGTCTAGAAAATCTGCTGTCATGTAGCACTCCATATTTATGAGTTTTATATTCGCCACAACTGAGTGGTAGATTTCTGCCAATGCACAGTGTACACAGAAAGCTGCCAATCAGTGGTGTGGGTGGAGTTATAGAGCTCAGCATTCAAAGAACTGGTAGATCTGTAGCGGATATAACAGGGATTCGAAAAAAAAAAAACAACCAGCAGCCCAGTAGATGATCTTTGAAATTAAGATCTTTGTTCCTACAGCATGCTGCTTTCGTATATTGTAGCAGAAACCTGGTAACAGATTCCCTTTAAATGGGGAGGTTGACACCACACTGTCACAAGGGTTAAAGAGGTTGTCCACTATTTTTACATTGATGGCCTATCCTTTGGATAGGCCATCAATGTCTGATCGGCCGGGGTCTGACACCCCATACCCTCACTTATCAGCTGTTCTCTGTGCCACTGCTGGCTGCAGGCAGCTGGAAATGCTCAGTGCTGATGCTGCACCGTCTTCTGACAGTGGCCATGACCAGGTACTGCACATCCATTTCCTATTGATGTGGCTGTACTTTACTGCTATTCACAGTTGCCAGAGCTGCATTCAGGCATCGTGGACTACAACGGAGGAGCTACATGGGAACATTTTTTATCAACTTTTTTAGGGTATAGTGTAAGGGTGTCTTTATTCAAATAAATATTTTTGTGCATTTTATTTTCTTCTTTTTACTTACTGGTTCAGTAATGGGAGTGTCTGATAAACCCCCCTTTATTACTAACGCCTGGGCTTGATGCCAGCTGACACTGCACAGCTGACATCAACCACAAAAAATATTACCCCGATTGCTACAGCACCAGGGAAATCTAGAAGAGTATAGGCAAAGCACCAAAATTGCGCATCTAAGTTGATGCGCCAATTGTGGGGCAGCTGTGGGCTGCTATTTTCAGACTGGGAAGGGCCAAATAACCATGGACCTTCCCAACCTGATAACAGCCCGCAGCTATTGGCTTTATCTTGGTTGGTTATCAAAAATGGGGAGGATCCAATGTCATTTTTTTAAAAATTATTTATTTATTTCCCAGCAGTGACCTGGGAGTCAGAGATGCGTCCAGGCGTCTTCTTTACGCTGTCTCCATCCATTTCAGCAATTTTCCTGCCTCCTCAGTCCTCCTGTTAGGGCAGGGGTGGGCAATTAATTTTCCCATGGTGCCGCATGAGAAATTGGGATGGTTAGGGTCTTTTGGAAAAATGCTTGAATTTTCATTGACTTTCATTATACTTGTTATTCAAATTGAGCCTATCCGATCGTCTGACCTTCTCGATGTGAGTTCCGAGCAGTCAAGCATTTTAGTGCTCGCCCATCACTAGTAGTCATGTATTGCTAGCTGTATATACTGTCTTACCATATGGCGACACCTAGTGGGCTCATAGAGCATTTACGTAACACCGAAATATGAATCACTTAGTAATATCTAATAATTGTTGACATATGCGTCTGTAACATTTTATTTCAGTTTTACCTTTTTGTATAATTTCATAAACATGAAACCGATGTTTTATGACAACATACTGCACAAATTACTGATGTGTGAATCATGACCTTACACTATTTACAATATTGATTTTTTTTGCAAATGATTATGTCAAATATAACTTTTCCTATATTTGTTTGTAGAAAAATCAAGATTAAGATCAAGATGATTACTATCATTTAGAAATCATGAGGCCCCATAGCAGAAGTTCTAATTGCCCCCTCCATAAAAAATAAAATAAATGAATATTCCGCTGGGTCACCTAAGAACAGATCTCACAACTTTACAGCCCTTACAAAGTAATTTTGCTGCTATTGAGGCCCCTAGATTCTCCTTTCATTGCACCCATAAAGTATGATGGCAACAAAAGTGCCACATAAACACGGTATGATACCCACCCTCAACTACTCCTGCAAGGTACGGTGACCCCAACACCGTATGGTTCCCAACACACACCCCCACACAGTCCTCCAAGCAGTATAATGGTCCCTACACCTCTTCACACTGTATTATGGCCCCCACACTTCTTCACACTGTATAATGCCCCCCTTTAGCTCTCCAAACAGTATAAAGTCTTCCACACAGCCCTCTGCTATGATGAACCCCACACAAATCTTCACACTGTATAATTGCTTGCATACAGTATAATGGCGCTGACATAGCCTTCCATAAAGTATAAAGGCTCCCTCATAGCCCTCCAAATATTATAATGGCCCCAACATATCCCTCCAAATAATATATTGGCCTCTACATAGCCCTCCATATATTCTAATGGCCCCCACATAGCCTTCTATAATTTCCATATAATATTATGCACTGCCCATAGTCCTCTATATAGTATAATTGGTGACACATAATCCTCTATATAGTATTATGCACCCCCATAGTCCTCCATATAATATAATGCACCCCATAGTCCTCCATATATTATAATACACCCCCTATAGTTCTCCATATAGTATAATGCACTCCCATACTCCTCCATATATTATAATGCACCCCATAGTCCTTTATATATTACAATGCTCCCCATAGTCCTCCATATAGTATAATGCACTCCCATACTCCTCCATATATTATAATGCACCCCATAGTCCTCCATATATTGCAATGCTCCCCATTGTCATCCATATATTATAATGCACCCCCATGATTCTCCATATATTATAATGCACCCCCATAATCTTCCATATATTATAATGCAGCTCCATATAATATAATGCATCCCCATAGTCCTCCATATAGTATAATGTACCCCCCATAGTCATCCATATAGTATTATACTCACTGATTTACAAAAAAAATACTTGCCTCTCCTCTTTTCCCCGCTGATCTGGTCTAGCGGGCATGCTGCAGTGATGTCATTACGCACGCTACACTTAGACGTGAGAGCACAGATACAGCGGGAAAATGATGGAGGAGGTAGTGGAGCTCTCCCTTTTTCATCATTGCGTTAAACTGTATCACCATCCTCTATGCCAAGACAGTTAAAAGTGCGATGCTCGGCAGGTAGGTGGCGTCAGAGGACCCCATAGCAGCCGTGTGATCTCCCGTAATTGATGGTACGCCACTGGTCTCTACTTGTCAATCGTGCAGAGCTTGGCTCAGAGAAGGAGATGACACCATGACTACTCTATTTATTTACCTTGTTGCTCCTAAAGCCAGCTATGTTGAATGGCACAAATCATCTGACAAGTTTCCTTTACTGTTATGTACACAGCACAGCACCAGATGTGCCACCAGTGAGTCTCAGCTGATGCGCCTAGTGTCTGGCTTTGACTGCAGTGAGGTCATTTTGGCAGTGCGGCAACCAATCAGTGCATTTCACTGCCCTGAGGGGGCATTTGTGACGTCCCTGGACTATCAGGTCGTCACAGGGTATTGCACAATCTGCCCTACCATGCAATATCCACCTCCTTCTTGGTTATGGGTCCCCAACTACATGGGGTTGCCTACATCAGCTAATCAAAAATCCTAGGTACACTCTGCACCACACCCACCAAACACACCAGTGGACGGCCTGAGTGGACTAGGGTCGTCCACCTGGGGGGGGGTTGGAAAGGGGAAGTCAGGAGTGTCAGGAAAAGAGAGTGTAGTGTTGGAAGTGAAGCAGAGAGGAGGTCAGGAGCAGGGTTCCTAGGAAGCTATCTAGGTGGCAGACGGTGGTCTGGGCCTAGAGAAGCTGGACCTCCGGTCGCAGGGGATCATTTAGTCACAGATAGGCCCCGCATAACACCGTTCCCCTAAAAAGGTAACCGCAGCCAACCACATTAAAACCTAGTCACCTCCCTCAGGGCTTAGTGGTCACACCAGGGGGCAGAGCCAGGCAGTTGGCCACGCCCACCGAGGAGTCCAGAGGGCCTGAGGCTGCTTTCACACATCCGGTTTTAGCAGAGCCGGCCAATCCGGCTCTAAAACCTATGCAAACGGATGCGGTGACAAAACCGCATCCTTTGCATAAGTTTTTTACATGCGGCCCGTCCGGTTTTTGCCACTTGCGGCACGCTACTGAGCATGCGCCGTGGAAAAAAACGCATGTGGCGGCCGGATGCGGTATTTGCCACAGGACGCATGCGGCGTCCATAGGCATGCATTGCAAATCGCGCCGCATCGGGCGGATGCGGCGCGATGCGTTTTATTTTTTTGCCAGACAAAAAAACGTGCCAGGCAACATTCCATCTGGCCGCCGCATCGGCTAAATCTGCCGCATGTGGCAAAAACCGGACGGAACGCAAGCCCATGCGGCACAATACGGCACTAATGTAAGTCTATGCAAAAAAAAAGCAACCGGCGGCAAAAAAAAACTATTGCGTTTTTTTCTGCAGAGCGCTGTATTGTGCTGCACTGCAAAAACCGGATGTGTGAAAGCAGCCTGAGGCAGGAAGTGTGAGTCAGATTAGTGACAGGAGTGAAGTAGAGTGCAGCAGGCCTGTGGTGACAGGTCTGCAGCGACAAAAACTGACTGGTGTGAGGGTCGTAGCCCACACACCTTGGCTAGGAGGCATGCGGTGGCCTGGCCTGCAGGAGCCGGGAAGACGGCTAGGTGGAACCGTAAGGGACCGGGACAGGGTAGTGGCCCACCGGTACCGAACCGGGGAACCGACTGGAAACCGGAGCACCAGGGGGGTACTCAGACCAAGAACGAGGCCCAGAAGCCACTGGACCACGTCAAATTTACTGATTGAGGTCTGGACCTTAGGTCCTTTCCCATCCCAAGTCCCAACAGAAGGCAATAGCCCACTGAGGGGGATAGAAAGCCACTGCATAGACAGAGAGAGCCCACGGGCCAGCGCCTGGGGGCAAACGGACTCCACCGACACATACACAGCCGGGGAGCGGACTCCCGTTGCTGAGGCACAGAGAATAAACTGTGGAAAAGAGAAGCGCAAATAGGGTCTTACCCCGGTAGCAACGGGGGATAGAGAGAGAAATATGGTACTACTCACCTATAGGGGTTGTGACAGTCACAACTCCTATAACAGCATGTATGTAGATAAATCCAAGCCCCGGCAGCGGTCCCTCGGTAGACAGATAACAGAGAGTAGTAGATTGAGGGTTTTCCAGCCGCGCCAATGACCAGCCGATATTAAGGTAGTAGATTAATGTTGCTTTTTATTCCATATACAGGTCAACGCATTTCGGAAGGCACCCCTTCCTTCTTCAGGACCAACTGGCAAGAAAACATCAAATCTGCTGTACAGGGAATCCTTACAGCACTATATACACCACTGATGACGTCATGATCCACCCACTTTTAGTGCGAGTGTAATAAACAATATGTTGGGAGAACGATTCAGGCCCTACACAATAGAGTCAACTCCCAAAGACATAATATTAAAATAGGATTTATGTTGCATGGCCTATCAAGACATATTACGGTACATCATAATGGGAATTCTAAACTCAGGATTACCCCTATTGAACAAATACCTCCTTTTTCTCATCGTATGGATGCATTAAAAAGGAAAGAGACGTATTGGATTTACAAACTTAATACGCTAAAACCCCTGGGTCTCAATGAGGTGACGGATTTGTTCTATTAGATCCTCTAAAAAGTATGGGCTATCCTGCTGAGGCCCATACAGTTTTATCCTGACACTGTCTTTTTAAAATAGACGGAATTATCCTCATGAGAATTAAGAAATCAGCAATTTAGGAATTTGTCTGTGAATTTTCTCAACAAGAATCTGATGAATATATATTTTTTTAGTAGTTACTGTTATAATAATGGTTTTATGTCCATACCAATTATTTATGATTATTTTTATATTTATGTTTTATATCTCTTATATGGTCCTTTTAATGGTTAATGTGTATTTATGTATAGTTTTTCTTGTGAGTTTTATATAGAAAATTTTTTATCAGGTCGTAAAAACGCGATTTTTTATCCTTTATTGAACTGCTAATTTTAATATCTTGTTTTTCTGTGCAAATGTTGAGTCTATCACACAACATAAATCACAATAGATGTATTACTAATACTTTCCTCTGAGATACGGATCGCAGACATGCGCACTGGGTTTTTTTCCCACGCTGTTGAACTTTCCTCACCCCTCCAATGTGTTCTGTCTCTACACTTGCTACATATCTGAGTCGGGGCATGCGCGGTTGATTTTTTTCCCACGCTCTTGACCTGGTATAAACTTTCACGATACCTAAGAGTGTGTTCACTCAATTGCACCCACACATACATTTTGTGGTGGGCAGCTATGTTCTGAGTGAAATAACTGCCCTGATTATACCCACAACCGGTGTTCGCTTTTTCTCTAGTCTAACTCTTCTAGAGGAGATAGCGCTCCGGGTTCATATACAGAGGCGTTGCACCTTTTTATAATTTTCACTCACGTTATGGTTCGGGTTTCCCTCAAGGAAAATCCTTCCAAGAAATGCCATTTTTTGGATCGGATACAACACATGTTTTTCCTCTCTTGGTGCTTTCTTCATCTCTTCTGGGACGGATCTTTGATCTGTGATTCTACGTCCCTTTTCTCTTGATTCATTCCACAATGGTCACCCTTATATATCCCTCTGTATTTTTACACAATCAATAACAACCCCTCTGTGGCTCCTGCCGCATATGGGAGAATTACCTGACATCCTTGATCTAATGTCATGGTACTATATGGTGTAAGGTTGACATATATGGTGTAAATGGTGACAAGGTTGTGACACATTACACGCACTCATTTTATATAGATATATATATTTTTTTTCTTGACATAGACAAATAAAATAAAAAAAGAGGCTCTTCTTTCACATATATTGCAGGATTTTAATTTTAATTTTTTCATTTTTTAATGTTCACCTCCATTCTTTGGGATAAGAAAGAAATGGTTATAAGTGTTTTATCCGTGAAACTTGATGATTACAACATACTGCGTCATTAGATGTTGAAATGTATAGATTCCCACCGATTTTTTCTAAAAGTGGGTGGATCATGACGTCATCAGTGGTGTATATAGTGCTGTAAGGATTCCCTGTACAGCAGATTTGATGTTTTCTTGCCAGTTGGTCCTGAAGAAGGAAGGGGTGCCTTCCGAAACGCGTTGACCTGTATATGGAATAAAAAGCAACATTAATCTACTACCTTAATATCGGCTGGTCATTGGCGCGGCTGGAAAACCCTCAATCTACTACTCTCTGTTGCTGAGGCACAGGCAGTCTACACAAACATAACAAGGTGCAGGAGAAAGGCCAAGACCACCAACCCGGGTGGGGGACAAGACGCAGCCAGCTGCGGGCACCGACCACCATCAACTTTGTTTACCAGAGACTTGTATGTGTCAATAATCGTGAGTACAACAGTGCCATCCAGCCACGCACCGTCCTGCACCGCCCAACCACCACTCTCCCCAAGCGGGTCCCGGGGCCACCATCCCTGCCCACAGAGGGGTTAACATCTTACTGCACGACCATCTCCCCCGAGTGCCCCTGTAACCGCAGCGGTGGTGTCTACACCTTCACCACGTCCCGTGGGTGGCGTCACGAACTCAAACACGGCTCCGGCCGTACACCTACCTAACCACCCCCATCGAGATCGCCAGCAACCCCTTGCAGAGTGACGTGACCCCCGGCTTCGGAGGCGCTCGAGCCACCCACCAAACGAGCCCGGACCCGAGCGGCTCAGCTGCGGCCGAGCGCGGGGCGGTACAATTGTCTTCTGTGTTGTACACTGTGAGCAGCGGTGTAGACTCACCCGTAGACCTGAGGATGATATACAGTATATAGCCATGTTTCCTCTTTTTAAACCAAATTGCTAAGGGGACTAATATTTCCTGAAATGGGACAATCCCTTTAAAGCATGGGCATTGGCTGTAACAATTCTCTGGGCATTCCATTGCTGTTCCTCTGTGCATTATGACCCTCAGACATTTATCATCTATTCTGTGTTATCCCTTTAAATCTTTGCAAGAATAGCAAATCTTTGCTAAAACACACAGGCACACCTACTTGTACTTAGATTACCACCATAAATTCCATTTATAATGACAGATATGCTGAATCAGCTCAAACTGATCTCGGCAAAAACTGAAATGTACTGACGTTTAATAGGATCCATCATCATTATAATAATGGCGGACAGAACAATGCAGCCATAACAAAAACAGACCCATAAGACACGTGTAAACAATGCATGTTATATAATGGAGAAACATATTTATATGACTAAGAGAGACATTAGACATTCTCTAAAGAGACGGTGACCGGCCACACATTCTTGTTGGAGGAGTAATATATGACTACATTTTATGTATATTAATGGCATAATCCTGTGTGAATGTAAATGTGACCGGGAAATAGTTTACAATGGGCTTTGCATATAAAACCGTAGTAATTAATCAGTTCACTTTTTATTTGCACCCCTCCCTGGATAAAAGGAAATATGAAAAGGTCTTAGGTAAATTTTTCCATGTCTGTTGGCCGCCTCCGTGCCATTCTGCCAGAAAGCGACCTTCAAACGGGCCTTAAACCAACGAAGGGAAACTCAAACCAAGATTTTATTTAATCTTATCATGAGATCAAACAATAAATGTGCTACTTGTATAATCGTGCCTGGTCACGTGGCTTCTGGGTTATCCAAGCAGATCAGGAAGTAGAAAGCTATTATCATTTTTGCCACATACCTACGGAAGACCTGTGTAATATTCTGCCGGACACGCTGCCCTTTATTTCTGCAATACCCCTAATAAATCAGCTCAGTGAACAAAGACGGATTTATAAATGAGCGTCACCACATTGGGAGGGTTAGTTACAGTATTTACGCACTCTATGGCAGTATTATTTGTGTAATCTACGACTTTGTTCTTTGTAATATTGTGCAGCACAGTATTGCAGTATTAATTTGACACATATTATAGTCTTAAGCCTGCTTTACACCTTACAATTAAGCATACGATATCGTATGCGATCGTAACCGCCCCATCGTATGTGCGGCACGTTCAATTTGTTGAACGTGCCGCACATACAATTAACCCCCATCACACATACTTACCTACCATACGACCTCGCTGTGGGCGGCGAACGTCCACTTCCTGGAGTGGGACGGACGTTCGGCGTCACAGCGACGTCACGCGGCAGCCGGCCAATAGAAGCGGAGGGGCGGAGCTGAACGGGACGTAAACATCCCGCCCACCTCCTTCCTTCCGCATTGCTGGCCGGGAGCCGCGGGATGCAGGTAAGATCTGTTCATCGTTCCCGGGGTGACACACACTGCGATGTGTGCTACCCCGGGTACGATGAACAATCTGACGTTCAATTCTAGAGAAATGAACGATGTGCATGCGAAGAACGTTTTAACGTTCAATCACAATCGCACGTACCTGTCACATACTGCAATGTACTTACGATGCCGGATGTGCGTCACTTACGACGTGACCCCGCAACACATCGTAAAATACATTGCAGCATGTAAAGCGGGCTATAGGAAAGAAGATAACTAAACGCTCCAAAGAATGAACATATGCATTTCTACGTCAAAACCACTTGCTGTTCATACTATCAAGCTTTTGAGGTTTCCAAAGACGCCAAGTGGTTAAAAGAAGTGAGCTGACTATTCCTCAGGTGGCTCCCGCTCTGAAAACGCTCTATACTTTACAATACAAGTCAATGGGAGGACTTAAAGACCACCAGTGTATTTTTGAGTGTTTTGCCAGTATTTTTGCTTTTTTTCAATATAGCAAAATACCAAAGGGATCCACAGTACTCACGATAGTAAATAGCTGGATCAAGGGGGAGCTAATAATATCAAAAAGCCTAAAACTTAACTTTTAATGTACATATATTAAAAGTGAACAATGTTCACTAAAGGTGAGAATAAAAACAAGGATACAAAATCAGCAATTGTGATGATAATGCTGGAGATTGGGTCAATTGTTGTGCCCTATCATGTCCCCACCATAGTTCTAGCTAGAATTGGTACACTCAAGGACCAGACGGTCATCCACCATAGAGCTAGCTGGGGTGAAATACACGACACACAGACAAGGGCCCCCTAAATATTCCAACGGGGGAGGTATAAGGGCGTTTAAACAAAAAACAGGGCCAACTGGACCTGGCCACCATAGAGTTAAATCCCCAAACAACACATACTCCCGACACGTTTCATGGTATGCATTCTTCAGGGGAGTTCGAGTAATGTTCAATAGGAACTGCCAGCAAACATCATGTGTGGCAGTGTAGTCCACTAGGGCCCAAATCACGCACACATCCGTGTGCCAGGACCAAGTTTCAAAATTGCTGCGGCAATTGGCGGCAATTTTGAAACTTGGTCCTGGCACACGGATGTGTGCGTGATTTGGGCACTAGTGGACTACACTGCCACACATGATGTTTGCTGGCAGTTCCTATTGAACATTACTCAGACTCCCCTGAAGAATGCATACCATGAAACGTGTCGGGAATATGTGTTTCATTGCCTGATAGAGGTTTTTTTTCTCTGGCTGATTGGTGGGATCTAATGCGCTGGTTAACAGCCTCCCTATGAGCCTGAACCTTGTCTATGCTGCCCTATGATTGCTTCTTGATCTGGTAAGACCGTTTCCTTTTGTTTGGGGATTTAACTCTATGGTGCCCAGGTCCAGTTGGCACTGTTATTTTGTTTAAACACCCTTATACCTCCCCCGTTGGGATATTTAGGGGGCCCTTGCCTGTGTGTCGTGTATTTCATCCCAGCTAGCTCTATGGTGGATGACCGTCTGGTCCTTGAGTGTACCAGTTCTAGCTAGAGCTATGGTGGGGACATGATTGGGTCAATTGTTGTGCCCTATCATCACAATTGCTGATTTTGTATTGTTGTTTTTATTCTCACCTTTAGTGAACATTGTTCACTTTTAATATATGTACATTAAAAGTTAAGTTTTAGGCTTTTTGATATTATTAGCTCCCCCTTGATCCAGCTATTTACTACAGTATCTTTGCTTGAAAAAACCACTTGTGTTTTGTTTCAGCGTTGAATAGAGTTAAAAAATATTAGTAAAATGCCTGTAAAAAAAACAAGCCAAAGGTAGCGGAAAACCGCCAAAAAAGAGAGAAAAGCAAAAGCACATAGAAATGACTAAGAAACATAAAAAAAAACTTTTGGGGAAAAAAAATTCCAACGTTTCCTGAAGCGGCTTCCTCTTTCAGCAGGTTTGCCCACCTGGAAAAGACGTCAAGTACCCTTCTGTGGGCATTGTATAGTAGTATTATTTGTTATGAAACTACTTTTGAGCTATAGCAGTATTATATAGATTTTGGAAAAGTCAGGTCTATGGAGTATGGACATAGTAATAAATTTGATGTAAATCCTGTGCTGATTATGTGCTAATTCACTTATGTTGATGTGTAACAGGTATAATTATTATATGCACACAGCATCATTAAAAGCTTAATTAAATATGTATTACCTGCTTCCGTCTTACACTACATGATGTCAGAAATATGTAATAGAACTTTGCTGTGGATCAGCCGTGAGTCAGTCCATCACATTAAATGCCACATGAATGCCCTAAACACCATGACACAAAGCCATGTGCTTCACCCTATGTCTTATCAATGGTTATATGCAGCCAACTCCTCTCCAGGAATGTACACAGGAATCATAGGGGACCCACTGCAATACCCAAAATTGCCAAACTGAGAGCTCTGCCTGATGTGCCCCCTTCATTAAAATAAATCTCTGAGATTTGTTTTTTTTGCATATACGGTAATTCTAGAATGAGCTAATTCCACATAGTCTATTAAAGGCTATCATTGACCTTAATATAAGGCACACTCATCGGCTCGGCTCCAATTCCTGTAGATCCAGCGCTGGCTGCTCTGGTGTAATATATTTTCCTATCAAATACAATTCCACAAAGATGATTTCCAAAACTGATATTTACAGGGCAGGTTCAGCTACAACAAGTGGCAAGATACAAAACTTGTGAGCCGCCCCGGTTGTTAGTTAGTGCTGCTCGGATCCGGGATCGTCATGGCTCGAGGGGTCCGGACCCGGCTTTGCAGACACTCTGATACGTAAAAGGGGTTATTTACAGGGGAAAACTTTGTGACGCCACCTGTGGGTTGCGGTAATGGGAATACCGCCGCTGCTGGAGAGATGACCAGGGGAGATGGTGTGAAGCACCAATGTGTCAGTCCCTCCGCAGGTAGGGAAGGCCCCGGGCTCAGCGGATTGGTAAATTTAGGAGGACAGGGTGCAGGGACCAGGGTACTAACTGCGGGTAGTCGTGGTGTTGGATGAGGTGGAGAAAGGAGACACAGACACTGTAGGTAAACCAAAGTCTCTGTGTACAGCTGCCGCTGCCGGGAGCCCGTCCAAGTACCCAGTCCCACCGGTGTCACTTAGTGATTCTGAGCCTGCCTCCATGCACAATTTGTTGTCCGTTGGTGGTCCCCGTGGCTTGAAGCTATTGGGGGCCCTGCTCACTATGTGTAGTGTAGCCGTGCTCCTAAGGGCTGGCACTTGGGACCTCAGTGGGTTGCTGTGTCTGGAATAACCCTGTCCCACTTGTTGTGCTGATGCCCTCAGTCTCTGAGCATTAAGGGAAGTCCTTGAAGATCCCCTCCCTTTCAGGTGAATTGTCAGAACGTTGAATCGGCTCCTCACCTAGGGTCCTGTACCCCGCGGTGCTCAGTATAGGTCAGTTCTGTTGGGCCCTTCTGGTGCCGACAGTCCCTCCAAGACTCTGTCCATCACACCCCTGTCCAACGTCCCTGCAACTGGTCCCTGACTCCTCTGGACCCGGATCACTGCTTGCGACCCAACCAGTTTTTCTTAGCTCCCCATGAGCTAACTCTCCCAGCTCCTCACTCTCTGGAGCTAACTTCTCCACACTCCGTCTCCCCATTTCAGTCTGCCGAGTTCCCAAGTGGTGGCCCATTTCCCAGCTAGTCCAACCCCCCTGGTGTGTCTGGCAGTGACTGATGTGAGGGGATTGGGTTTTGTGGTGCAGATGGGAGTAACACCGGTTTCCTGGGCACCTGGAACCATGATGGGGTAGGCCCTGCACCCTGGGTAAGGATGTAGTTCCCTGTAGCACCCTGATGTATTCAGGGGCACTACACTTGTGAATATTGTTATAATCCTATATAAAAATGGATCACGTCGGAGAATGCCCTCTTTCCTACTCTGCGCAGCAGGGGTATACATAGAAATCATGGAGCCCTATGGCAAAGGTTCTAATGTTGCCCCCCTCCCAAAAAAAAAAAAATTAAAAAATAAAAATGAATAAGAATATTTCACTGGGTCACATAAGAACATATCACAACTTTGCAGCCCTTACAAAGTAATTTTCCTCCCATTAAAGCCCCTAGATTCCCTTTAATTGCATTGGTAAGGATAATTCCAACAAAAGTGCCCCACAGACACTGTAGGATACCCCACAGTGAATTCCTCCATATTACCTTCCACATGCACAGTGTGATGACACTATTGTACCCACACTTAACTACCCCAGCAAAGTATGAAGACCCCCCAACACAGTAAGATCCCGAACTGTGACCCTCACACAGAAGTTCATGCAGTATAATATACAGTCAGGGCCAGAAATATTTGGACAGTGACACAAGTTTTGTTATTTTAGCTGTTTACAAAAACATGTTCAGAAATACAATTATATATATAATATGGGCTGAAAGTGCACACTCCCAGCTGCAATATGAGAGTTTTCACATCCAAATCGGAGAAAGGGTTTAGGAATCATAGCTCTGTAATGCATAGCCTCCTCTTTTTCAAGGGACCAAAAGTAATTGGACAAGGGACTCTAAGGGCTGCAATTAACTCTGAAGGCGTCTCCCTCATTAACCTGTAATCAATGAAGTAGTTAAAAGGTCTGGGGTTGATTACAGGTGTGTGGTTTTGCATTTGGAAGCTGTTGCTGTGACCAGACAACATGCGGTCTAAGGAACTCTCAATTGAGGTGAAGCAGAACATCCTGATGCTGAAAAAAAAGAAAAAATCCATCAGAGAGATAGCATACATGCTTGGAGTAGCAAAATCAACAGTCGGGTACATTCTGAGAAAAAAGGAATTGACTGGTGAGCTTGGGAACTCAAAAAGGCCTGGGCGCCCACGGATGACAACAGTGGTGGATGATCGCCGCATACTTTCTTTGCTGAAGAAGAACCCGTTCACAACATCAACTGAAGTCCAGAACACTCTCAGTGAAGTAGGTGTATCTGTCTCTAAGTCAACAGTAAAGAGAAGACTCCATGAAAGTAAATACAAAGGGTTCACATCTAGATGCAAACCATTCATCAATTCCAAAAATAGACAGGCCAGAGTTAAATTTGCTGAAAAACACCTCATGAAGCCAGCTCAGTTCTGGAAAAGTATTCTATGGACAGATGAGACAAAGATCAACCTGTACCAGAATGATGGGAAGAAAAAAGTTTGGAGAAGAAAGGGAACGGCACATGATCCAAGGCACACCACATCCTCTGTAAAACATGGTGGCGGCAACGTGATGGCATGGGCATGCATGGCTTTCAATGGCACTGGGTCACTTGTGTTTATTGATGACATAACAGCAGACAAGAGTAGCCGGATGAATTCTGAAGTGTACCGGGATATACTTTCAGCCCAGATTCAGCCAAATGCCGCAAAGTTGATCGGACGGCGCTTCATAGTACAGATGGACAATGACCCCAAGCATACAGCCAAAGCTACCCAGGAGTTCATGAGTGCAAAAAAGTGGAACATTCTGCAATGGCCAAGTCAATCACCAGATCTTAACCCAATTGAGCATGCATTTCACTTGCTCAAATCCAGACTTAAGACGGAAAGACCCACAAACAAGCAAGACCTGAAGGCTGCGGCTGTAAAGGCCTGGAAAAGCATTAAGAAGGAGGAAACCCAGCGTTTGGTGATGTCCATGGGTTCCAGACTTAAGGCAGTGATTGCCTCCAAAGGATTCGCAACAAAATATTGAAAATAAAAATATTTTGTTTGGGTTTGGTTTATTTGTCCAATTACTTTTGACCTTCTAAAATGTGGAGTGTTTGTAAAGAAATGTGTACAATTCCTACAATTTCTATCAGATATTTTTGTTCAAACCTTCAAATTAAACGTTATAATCTGCACTTGAATTCTGTTGTAGAGGTTTCATTTCAAATCCAATGTGGTGGCATGCAGAGCCCAACTCGCGAAAATTGTGTCACTGTCCAAATATTTCTGGACCTAACTGTACTTCATACTATAAAATCGCCCCTCCTAATCCTACAAACATTATAATGGCCCCCACACAGCCCTCCACACAGTATAATGAACCACACACAAACCTTCACACTGTATAATTTCTTGCATACAGTACAATGGCCCTCAAATAGCCCTCTAAAAAGTATAAAAGCCCTCTAAAAAGCTCCCTCATAGCCCCTCAAAATCTTTTAATGGCCCCCACATAGCCCTCCAAATACTATAATGGCCTTCACATAGCCCTCTAAATATTAGTGAATAGCATTATACAGGGCTGGTTAGGCAGGGAATTTGGCCATACAAGTATGAATGCTGCTGGGTTGGAGGGCATAGGGGACCTGACAGGTTCCCTTTAAGCACAGTGGGATTTGTAAAAGTCTGTGAGCTCCTTCTAGTGGATGCCAGAGGTAGTTAATAGGACAGTGTCATAGAAAGCAGGGCTAGCAATTGCCTTCTACGGTAGGTACCTCTTCCACCCCTGGCTATAGAGTTGTTGCATGCACTGCTTTGGTGGGGTTTGACAAAGCCCCTTAGAATGTTGAGCTGCATTAATGAAACAATTCCAATCATAAGAGTCTGTGATTTAGTTTTGACTTTGGTGCACACACAGTAGATTGGTTTTCCTTCTAATACATTGCCCTTCTTAGATCCATATTGTATTATAAATAATTTCTAATAGTAAAATCTAATACAAACACCTGGTAATGCTCCAATTAACTGTCAACAGGTATTATATCCAGACTTGAGTCAGAGGACTTGTTACAGAACCAAGTACCGGGAAGTTTTCTGCTTCGTGTAAGTGAAAAGATCCAAGGATATGTCCTCTCCTACCGTTCTGAAGATGGATACATGCACTATCTCATAGATGCTTCTGGAACATCCTATAGCTTTTTGGGAGTAGATCAGCTTCAGCATGCTACTCTAGCTGAGCTTGTTGATTACCACAAGGTAAGTAAATAGTACTACAGACTTAGTGTTGGCCCATCTCCATGGACGGGCTTGACCTAAGCAAAGTTTGAGTTTTCTGTAAACACAAATAACAAACACACAACTCTGCTACAAGAACATGAAGGGTCGGCCCGGGGATCCGCCAAGGCTGGAGGTTGTAGTCATGTCCCCAACCGGCATGCTTCATGAAACAGGGGTCGAGTGAATGTTGGATCTGGTGTGAGGCATGCTATCAGAGGCTGTGTTTCTGTTACCTTCGTGGGAGCTTCTCATCCCACTAAAGCAGAGGCAGACTCCAGGTTTTCATTCAAAATTTGAATGTTAATAACTTCATATACACCTTCTTTTCCAGAGGAAAGGCACAACTTCTTCACAGGACGAGACATACATTTCCATACCATTCTCACTACCACGGCTGTTATAGAGTCCTATTGGCTTCCTGGAGCACTGGCCCTTCTCACTGCGGGTTTGTACATTTTGGCTAGGCTGATTGCCACTTCAGGAGTCCCTAAAATCCATGGTCACAGTGGCTGTCCCTAAGACTAGGCCCCACGCTTTGTGTTGGTGCATGTTCCGCCTGCCCAGTTAGCCGCAGGAGCGCTCTTTTCTTGCTCCCAGGAACCGCTTTGCCTGAATAGCTTTACTCTTCTTCTTTCTACTCCAACTCCCTGTTATTTTTCCCTTCCCCTCCTTTTTCTGCAACTGTGGGCCAGGCTAAACTCTCTTGCCCTAGCAGCCCCACCACTATATCTTTTTACCTGACACTCCTAGCTCAAACTAAGGGAGTGCATCGCCATCTAGTGGTAGCTGGTGGGACTGCAACATACCAAATATACTCCATATACAGTGTGCAGAATTATTAGGCAAGTTGTATTTTAGAGGATTTTTTTATTATTGATCAACTACTATGTTCTCAATCCACCCAAAAGACTCATAAATATCAAAGCTTAATATTTTTGGAAGTTGGAGTGTGTTTTTTTTAGATGTGGCTATCTTAGGAGGATATCTGTTTGTGCAGGTGACTATTACTGTGCAGAATTATTAGGCAACTTAATAAAAACCAAATATATTCCCATCTCACTTGTTTATTTTCACCAGGTAAACCAATATAATTGCACAAAATTTAGAAATAAACATTTCTGACATGCAAGAACAAAACCCCAAAGAATTAGTGACCAAAATAGCCATCTTTCTTTGCGATGACACTTAACAGCCTACCATCCATAGATTCTGTCAGTTGCTTGATGTGTTTATGATCAACATTGCGAGCACCAGCCACGACAGTCTCCCAGACACTGTTCCGAAAGGTGTACTATTTTCCCTCCCTGTAGATCTTACATTTTATGAGGGACCACAAGTTCTCTATGGGGTTCAGATCAGGTGAACAAGGAGGCCATGTCATTATTTTTTCATCTTTTAGATCTTTACTAGCCAGCCATGCTGTGGAGTAGTTGGATGCATGTGATGGAGCATTGTCCTGCATGAAAATCATGTTTTTCTTGAACGATACCGACTTCTTCCTATACCACTGCTTGAAGAAGTTGTCTTCCAGAAACTGGCAGCAGGTCTGGGAGTTGAGCTTCACTCCATCCTCAACCCTAAAAGGTCCCACAAGTTCATCTTTGATGATAACAGCCCATACCAGTACCCCACCTCCACCTTGCTGGCATCTGAGTCAGAGTGGAGCTCTCTGCCCTTTACTGATCCAGCCTCTGGGCCTTCCATCTGGCCCATCAAGAGTCACTCTCATTTCAGCAGTCCATAAAACCTTTGAAAAATCAGTCTTAAGATATTTCTTGGCCCAGTCTTGATGTTTTATCTTATGTTTCTTGTTCAAAAGTGGTCGTTTTTCAGCCTTCCTTACCTTGGCTATGTCCCTGAGTATGGCACACCTTGTGCTTTTTTTTTTTTTTAACAAATAATTTTTATTTTTTTTTACATATCATAACATAAACAAGAGATAGACATTAATCACAATTGGGTCATAATACACCTTGTGCTTTTTAATACTCCAGTAATGTAGCAGCTCTGAAATATGGCCAAACTGGTGGCAAATGGCATCTTGGCAGCTTCACGCTTGATTTTCCTCAATTCATGGGCAGTTATTTTGCGCCTTTTTTGCCCAACACGCTTCTTGCGACCCTGTTGGCTATTTTCCATGAAATGCTTGATTGTTCGGTGATCATGTCGCGGGCGGAGGAGGGGACGCCGCGCTCTCCCACTGCTCGGGTCCGGCTGGCACTGTGGCTGCTGCGGCCTGCTGCTGCCGCTGCTCGGTGGCTCAAGCGATGGGCCGGATCCCGGGGACTCGAGCGGCGCTCCTCGCCCGTGAGTGAAAGGGGATAGGGATTTGGGATAGTTTATTGTCCGTGACGCCACCCACGGTTGTGGTGATTTGTTAACACCACCGCTGCTCTGTATGGGGAGCCCGGGAGTGATGGTATGGAGCAGCCAGTTGTTGATGTGCCCTCCGTGGGTACGGGTTGTGGTGCTCCCGGGGCCCAATGATGGGGTTGGAATGGTGGACAGGCGGGGATGGGGCCTGTGGAGGTGCAGGGGCGCAGGGGCAGCGCTGTGCCGCACGGCACGGAGGTACTCACTCAGCCAGTAAACACGACACAGTTCTCGGTAAACAAATGGCTGGTTGGACGGGTCCCTCGGACGGTTCACGGTGCTGATGTTCCCTGCAGTTAGCGGTGACGGTCTCTTCCCTGCACCTATGTAAAAGTCTCTTGGTAGCGATGGGTTCCCACCGGTTACCCACTCCTCGGCTTCAAGCTGGGCCGAAGGAGCTCTACACTTGCCCGCAGGCGCTGGCCCTGGGAAACTGGTGCCCTGGCGGTGGCGGTGTCTCCCCTTCACGGTCGGACTGTTGCCTTCAATCGGGACTTGGTTGTTAGGAGACAGACGTCCCCTTCACTAACGGATTTGGCAAATTATGGCGACTCCTAGCCTTGCCGGGATCCGAAAGACCCCTGCCCTGGTGCTGACTGTTCTTCGTATACAGCTCCGGCACCGCCGGGTCACCACCCGTCCGCGGTCCTTCCAGCAACCTCCGAGCAGTCCCCCTGCAGACTATCACCGCTGTCTGCTGACCTTGCTGTCTCAGTCCAGGGCACACACCTGGACCAGCTTCAGGCTTTTCAAAACTGTCACTTTCTACTCCTTTGCTCCTCTACCACTTCCTTCTACTTCCTCCTCCTAAACTCATCTCTCTGGTTCTTCCCACCTCCAGGGCTGTGAACTCCTCGGTGGGCGGAGCCAACTGCCTGGCCCACCCCCTGGTGTGGACATCAGCCCCTGGAGGAAGGCAACAAGGATTTTAGGTTAGCATGATGTACCTGCAGGGAATGTGGGGTGCGTGTGGTGTTGTGACCTGTGACCCCTGGTTTGCCCAGGGCGTTACAATCACACTTCAAAAGTTTGGCAATTTCAAGACTGCTGCATCCCTCTGCAAGACATCTCACAATTTTGGACTATTCAGAGCCCGTCAAATCTCTCTTCTGACCCATTTTGTCAAAGGAAAGGAAGTTGCCTAATAATTAGGCACATCTTATATAGGGTGTTGATGTCATTACACCACACCCCTCCTCATTACAGAGATGCACATCACCTGATTTACTTAACTGGTAGTTGGCTCTCAAGCCTATACAGCTTGGAGTAGGACAACATGTATAAAAATTGATCAAAATACTCATTTGCCTAATAATTATGCACACAGTGTACATTGTTCCATAACAGGTAAAAGCAATAAATACATTAATACATAGCCATAGTAATAGATCTCACAATATAATATCACAGGTCTTCAGGTAGGCTTGTAGGGATCAGGTCACCCCCTCTACACACACAATTCTGCACTATCAACAAACACAGCTTGGCTGTATTAAAACACACAAATACACACCTTGCCTGTACCCTGCTTCACTTTTCTTCTGCCTAGTCACATGACCTGAGACTGCCATGTGACCTAAAGGTCCACAGACTGTAGAGGACAAACCTGTTGGCTCTCTGCTCCACCAGTATATTCAGCGGTACATGTCTTGTGAAGACAGATACAGCTGAAGTCGGGACATACTCTCGATCAGCTTTTCATATTCAGAACAGTCTCACTAGACCCGGGACAGTTGGGAGATAAGCAGTATATAGATATTACACTCAGCTCCCTTAATACAGAATTAGTCTCTCAAATGTTCATACTAATAGCTGGATGAATAAGGAAAATCGGGTTGATTTGCTTTCATGTGAAAAGCTTCTAAACAATACATAATTAATTTCTGGTTAAAGATGAACATGTCAGTTCACATTTGTAAAAATATTATTCAACCAATGTTCATATAGTCAGAATGCATATGTATCTAGCACACACTGATAAGCTCCGGAGGGTGTGGGGATCATTTCACAACAAAGGATGCAAGGTTTTATTATTTTTTTAAGGCATCAATAATTGAGTCATATTTATACGAATTACTATTGTTGGCTTTCCATAGCAACAAGTCAGAATTCAGCTTTTATGGGGAACCTGTCAGCTAATTCGTGCTGCTCAAATCACTGGCCGGTTGAAGGCAAGTTTTGCTGCACTTCTTGAAGCTAGGTATATTTATCACACAAGATTAGCCTGGCAATACCCCCAGCAGGCTTTTCCCTTAGCCATGCCAGGTGATTGGCAGGTCTCTCCCTTGTGTATACATGAGAGACCTGACAATCAACTAGAGCGGCACTGCAAAAAGCCAGGGACGATAGGCAAAGCTGAAACTGGTCCAGCTCCACCCACAAATTGTCTGGGGTAGTGCATTCCAGAGAACTTGTGCAGCACAAGAAAAGTCTTGGAAATCGGAGTGAGAGCTTTGCATTATAGAAGATGTTTGTGATAGATCATTAACAGTATGGAGATCAGGGGTAAGGTGGGTGACATGGACAAAAGTGCAGTTCAATTAAGTGCTTTGTGGGTTAAAAGTTGTCCTATAAAGTGGATGGGGAATCATCAGTAACATTAGTATAGCAGTTGGACCGAAATAAAAGGCTGGGTGCAGCATTTAGTGTTCATTGGAAATGACAGAGTGGAGTGACGGGGAAGAATAGTAGATAGGAAAATACAGAATACAATCAAGTCAACAATTACTAACAATAACATTTAGAGTTTCTGCTGTTTTCGCAGTAAGAAGGGAAGATTTTGGAGATTTTTTCGAGGTGCAGATAGCATGAATGCACAAAAAATAATTAGATATATTATGCAGGTCTTGTAGGGGAAGATATACTCCAATATGCTTAGAATTCTTTTTGTTATTAATGTCTTACAGACAGAGCCTATTACATCACTTGGAAAGGAGCTTCTTCAATACCCGTGTGGCCAGTCAAAGAAAGGTTGTGATTACAGTGACCTCATCCAGTGAAGAACCGGACATGTACTCCAATGATTCACTGCCTAGGAGAACAAATTCATTGTTTTATGCACCTTGTTATCTCTACACTTTTGAACTGAATACAGGCCAACAGGTTATGGGCTTGTACAAAAGTTGTTCCTATATGAGATATCCCCAGCTCATCTGGGAAATATGCCAAAATTAACTAGTGGTTCCATTGAAAAATATGTACATAAAATTAAAATACATGGTTTGGATGGGTCCTGAACTTTTATTTAAAATAAAATGCAAAAAATTACAGAATGAAATTACATGTATGTTAATAAAGTATACATTTTTATGTTTGTATGGTCTATTAAAAATTATGATTTTGAACACATTTCATAAAAAGTATATTGAAAATTGGTAGTTTACTTTTTGTTTTATAATTAAAGCAAATTCATTCTTTAATGAACATATGAAATTTTCTATTATACTTTCTGGAATATTAATTTAGTAGGAACCTTCAATGTTTACGTAAAAATACGTACCACTCATGTTTTGGATACACAGGTAAATGACTTGTTAGTGCTCTGAGTTTGGGGGAAGATGAAGGGGGGATGGGTAAGCAAGAGGCAATGCAGAAGTACAAGGCAAAACAAATCAAATAGCACTTGGCACATTTCAGTTACACTCAACTGAGCAAGTACATACAATCACTAAAGATTATTACAAACAAATTCTCTTAACAATAAGCCAACCTCGGGTCCTTCTGTCAGGGTGTCACCCTACTTAGGGTCACAATATACAATTAAACAGAAAAACTTAAACTTTCTAAGTCTATCTATGTTAGTGGTTCACTAAACGTGGCTCAGTTGTGTGGTAATGCATTACACCAACAGCTGACTTTAGTAATTAGCTATTCTTTCTATCAGTACCGTATGTCAAGGCGAGAAGTAACGGTGTAGCTCACTAGGATGCTGTTTTGGAGCAAATGTACGTTTCTCAGTTTCTGGTTCTCGATGTCCGATCTTCAGGGCTTGATCGCGTAGGCTGAACCACTTCCAGTGACAATATTCCATCTTTCGGTTCCTTTGACGATGATATTCGATCTTTAGGTTCCTCTGGTGACAATATGCAGTTTCTTGGTCTCTCTGGTGATGGTATGTAGGCTTCGGGTTCCTCTGGCAATGGAAGGAGGCTTTGAAATCCTTTGTCATTGGTATGCTGTCTTTAGGTCCCTCTGGGCTCAGTGCTCTTCCAGATGACTCCTCTGCAGACGACACGGGCCTGCACTGCTGTGCACTCTTCTATTCCCCTGATGATCTTGGCGCCAATGCCGCCTTCCCGCTGCCATCCAAGCCTTTTATATTTGGTAACTGCTCTACATTTGTGACCTTACTCTGCATCCCCTTCTACTCTTTCCTTACACTCCTTACAGATTGATTCCTGGTGAACCTAATTGCAGATGGCGATGTTGGGGCACAAATGGCGTGGAGCATTAAAGTTGAGTATCTTCTTCTGGCCCTCTTACATTAGCATTTAGCATCTGAAAATTCTTTAAGATCTGTTAATCATGCCTATATTACAAACTCGGGAAGTATTCTTATGGTCTGTTATTATACTAGAGCACAGTAGAGGGCAGCACCAAACCACACTGTTTGCTTCTTAGGCAGCAGATAGCTACAGTTCCCACATTCAGTAGGTCTGTTACCGTAATGTAATAAATCGCTGACAGTTTAGATTTCTTACTCTTGGCTTAGCTTTGGCAAGTTTATCATTTTATTACAGAACTTGAAACTTTAATACTTTCAGGGAATGGGATGTCTTTTGCTAGTATGTTTTCATGTTTCTAGACTTCAAGAATATTTTAATCTAGCAAGTACAATTCTATACTCATGATTTCATAGTTATAAAATAGGCTAAATTTGGTGTAATATATTTTCCTATTTTGTAACGATGAAATCATATTTTTAGAATTATATGTGATAGATGTAATTTGATGTAATATATTTTACTATCGAATACAATTACACAAAGATGATTTCATCGGTACAAAAAAAATAATATTTATAGTTCAGGTTCAGCTACAATGTGTGGCAAGATACAAAAAATTTGCATAATGTTCTAATCTAATAATAAATAGTAATCTTTGACTTGGTCAGATAAGAATATATCACAAATTTGCACCCCTTACAAAGTAATTTTCCTCCTATTGAAGCCCCTAGATTCTCGTTTTATTGCACTTGTTAAAGGGAACCTGTCAGGCCCAATATACACCCAGAGCCACGAGCACTTCTGAGTGCATATTGCTAATCCCTGCCTAACCGTCCCTGTATACACTAGCATAGATAAAGAGATCTTTAGAAAAGTATTTAAAAAGATCTTATATCGTATGCTAATGAGCGAGGGGACTAGTACCCTGGGCATTAGTTCCCCTGGCCAGTCGGCTCCATTAGCATGTTAGTACGCCCCTGTGGGCATGCTAACATACTAATGAATGTGCAACGTCAAAGGATGATCCCTCTCACCTCTCTGCTGCCATCGCCGCACCACACTGGATTTTGGCTCAGTGTGCATTGTGACGCCCTGGCCTATCAGGTCGTCACAGGGTATTGTGCAATCTGCCCTTCTGCACAGTATCCACCTCCTCCTTGGTTACGGGTCCCTGACCTTTGGTGTTGCCAAGAACCAGGTAATCAAAATCCTAGGAACACTCTGCACCACACCCACCAGACACACCAGTGGACAGCCTGAAGGGAATAGGGTTGCCCACTGGGAGGTTGGTTAAGGGGAGGTCAGGAGTGTCAGGAGCAGTTCAGTTGAAAAGTGACTCTTGAGAGGAGAGGTCAGGAGCTGGGTTCCTTGGAACTACTAGGTGGCAGACATTGGTCTGGACCTGGTAGGAGCTGCCCGTTCCTGTTCAGGAGATTGCTCTGAGTTTCTGTTTCCCCAGTCCTGCTGTCGCCATGGTCCACTCAGCTGTCACAGTTCCGGTCACCTGCCCTGGGAGTGGCACCTGGTGTCCAACCACGCAGCGGGCGCTTAGTCAAGCCCCTCCTTCTGCTGAAGGGTAAGCTCAGGTTTCCCCCTGTGGTGCAGTGGGACCACTCCTGCACCCTGGACGCTCGCTGCCTTCCTGGATCCACTGGCAGTGAGATCGTGACACATTGCATATCCGGCTTAGCCTAAACATGGTAGTGGCACGATAAAAGTAACTATGTACAATAAACAGTATTCCATATCTAAATGATATACAAATTGCCTATTTTGCCTCCTTAGAGAGGAAGGGGACTTGAACTCTAGTGCCACCTATTGGAAGTAGCAATCCTAAAAGTCAATAGACCCTTTAATGACTCCTTATCATGGAAAAGTGAGGATGGGTTGGTGGATTTCACATAGTTCTGAATATCATTCTACTTAGGGGGGAAATTTAAAATACTGAGTTAGAATACCTATGTATGTCATCAGGACGTTACTGCACATGTACTCCCACTAGGAATGATGGTGCCTGTGCAAGATGTCAGCATGGGTGACAGGTTACAGAGAAGAGTGACCTGCCAATCACTGTAGGATAAAGAGGCAGAGACTGGGAATAATACAATATAGACAATTATAGCAACTAAAAGGGATCAACTAAAAGGGATAAACCAAAGAAAATTATTACACCTGGGTACCTAAAATAGCTCAGATATGTATATGGAGGCAGGTACTCCTTAAAAAAAGTGAAACAATCCTACATCGTAATGCCATCTCCTGGCATTGTTCAAAGCACAAATGCGGGGTGTACCTGTTATTAACACCAGTGATCTTCCCTCTGGTGACCTTACAACACTGCTACTGAAGGTCGCAGGTGTGAGATATTACCGTTATCTTTCCTATCATGATTTTACCTGTTTCTAGATAGATACTAGCCATGTCATGTTGCCTATGTGGTTGATATCCATTTGCTGGGATTCCGGTCATGGCCCAGTGAAATAAAACGGTGTTTTGCGTTCGCCACTTTGTTATAATTTTAAAAATATGTTAAAAAAATATGTTAAATTAAAAATATAATTTTCCTATCTTTCAAATTTACGTAGTCCACATGGTCTTTCTCTGTACTTGGTGGTAAATTTACCTCACACACATTGGCCATAAAAGTTTCCTTGATTACAAAAGGGATGGGGGTAGCTGGATGTGGAGGTTGGGTTGAGTGTGGATTGTGTCAATTATAGAGATATTAAACTTCACAAGATGTCTCATGACACAGTACAACAAATTCAAGTTAACCTCAAGAGAAGTGGAATAGGCAGTGAACACATCCTAGACACAAGGGTAGCAAGGGACACTTTAATGGAATTAGGTTTTGAACCAATACCCAAACATTTCAAGTTGGTGCATGACTGTGATGGAACAGGCTCATAGATTAGGAAGAGTTGATTGAATTTTGATTGGAACACAAGCACGGAAATTGAAAAAAGCTGTTGGCCCAATGGGTGTTTTTTTTTCTTTTGGGAGATTTTAGATATGTTAGGCTAATTTTTATGTGTTTCACATAATAAAAATTCTTTGCAAGTTGACACATTTTTATACATTGTCATATTGAAATGAATTCACACTTTTTGGTATGAAGGTATAAATTCCTAATACAGTCATGCACACAAAGCTTTCTGTTAGATGTTCCTAAATATATGGCTGCTATATTGATGACATGCTATACAGATGTTATGGATCTGTCATAAGTATAGATGTACTGCAAACAATTGTGCTTTTCCTGTGTGAAACTTTCCTCAGTGTATTATGGAATCTTTGTATGTCAATATATGAATTGTAAAATGGTCTTCAAGCAGCAAAGGGAATTTTAAATATTATTGTGCAAAAAAATAAATTGGAACATGCACATGCATATGTACCTTAATATGATGTCACCGTGATGTAAAGGCTAAACAATTTTATTTTATATGCAGATTTGTTTTATTTTTATCTAAGTAGTGATAAAAATTCAGAAGTTTGTCATAAAAAGAATAGCATTTTTGTCGTCATATTCCGAGACCCGTAGCGTACTCATTTTTCAGTGACGCCTTATTTTTTGTGCCTTGAGCTGGCATTTTTACTGATACCATTTTTACATTGAAGGGATGTTTTGATCGCTCATTATTGCGTTTTTTGCAATGTTGCAGTGACCAAAAAACCATAATTTTAGCTTTAGAACTATTTTTTCTCTCTACACTGTTTACCAAACAGATTAATTGATTTAATATTTTGATAGATCGTGCATTTCTGAATGCGATGATACCAAATATATAGGTTTTTTATTGTTTTATTCTCAATGGGGCAAAAGGAGGTGATTTGAAATGTTACTTTTTTTTATTTTTTAAAATTCTCTTTTTTTTTACTTTTTTTTTTTTTTTATCAATTTTACTAGTCCATCTAGGGAACTTTATGGCTACACTGTTTGATCACTTCTGCTGATCAGAGCGATGGTTCAGCATTGCTCTGGTCAGCAGTAATGCTGTGTTCCTGTGAGTGCTGGTGCTCTGCCAGGATCCAGAAGAGACACATCACGGCAGCAACAGGGGTCATCATCTGACCCAGCGCTGTCATGGCAACCCATTGGTACACCATGATCGCATCATGGCACTGCCAATGGTGGAGAGGAACAGCGCGATCCTCGCCAGAGAGCATTAGATCACGCTCTTAGTGACCAAGCCTGTTAGCCGCATACATGTGTGGGGATGACGGTTAGTCGCGCGAACCTGCGATAATCGGGGTGAGGCGACATAGAACTTACATGTATGTCCTAGGTTGAGAAAGGGTTAATGCTGAGCACTGTATAAACCCAAGCACCCCCCTGTGCACACTGTGTATAAGCAGAAAGTCACCAATCAGTAGTGGGGTGAGTTATTCAGAACTCATGAATATGGACATGAATATGGACTATATGGCAGCAGGTTTACTAGTTGTCTAGTTATAACTAAAGCAAGCAGCTCAGCAAGTGATGTGCCGCCCCTGCAGCGGTCAAACCGCTTGGATCCGGGGTCTGCTAAGGCTCGAGGGTCTCTGGACCCGGGGGCTTATGGCCACTTCAAATGAAAAGAGGGTATTTACAGTGGATAATAGTTTGTGACGCCACCCGTGGTTCGCGGTAATGGGAGTACAGCTGCTGCCGATGGAAGTACCCGGGGGAGATGGAGTGGGGCAGCCAGATGATGTTTCCCTCCACGGGTAGGGGAGACCCCGGGACTCTGAATAGTGGTGTTGGTGAGTGGGGTGTGAATTGGAAGCAGGGGAGGACCATGTACTCACTAAGGCAGTGTTTGTGATGATGCGGCCGCAAAGCAGACTCTGACAACAAGGTGAACCAAGTCTCTGGGTGCCGCTGCCCTCTTGGGGGAGTCCGTCCAGGTATCCGTCACCTATAGTACTGCCGGGTGGTCCAGAGCCTGCCTACGTACACAAATTTGAGTGTTCTGGTGGCCCGTTGGCATAAAACTGTCCGGGCCCCGCTCCCTACCGTTTGTAGTGGAGCTGTGCTCTCAAGGGCTCACGGTTGGGATTTCTGTGGGCTGCTTGAGTTGGAAAGCCCTATCCCCCTCGTTGCGCTAGTGCCCCTGATCTCTGAGCTTCTTGGCGACAGTCCATAAAGTCACTTTCCTCCGCAGGTTAATTGCTGGGTTGCCTGAAGCTACTCTCCGACCTAGGGTCCAGTACCCCGCCGTGCTTTTGGTCCCGGACTGGTTATTAGACTGAGATGCCTCCCGTCCTCCAAGACCGGGTCTCAATACCCTGAAACCGGGTCTCAGACTCCTCCGGCCCAGACCACTGTCTGTGACCCAACCTGTCACTCCCCAGGAGCTCCAACTCCCAGCTCCTCACTCATCGAGGGTCAACTCTCCTCTACTCCCTCCCACCAGTCTGCCTGACCCCTAGGTGGGCGGCCCTATTCAAGCTCACCAGCCAACTGGTGTGGTGTGAGATATGGTTGGGATTTGGATGCTGTTGGAGGCAGTACCATAAGTTGGGAACACAGAACCATGGGGGGTTGAGTCCTGCACTAAGGAAAAAAGAGCGTGCAGTACCCTGTGACGACCTGACTAGTCCAGGGGCGTCACAGTGACATCACCGGAATCAGGGTCTCTTTCTCTACATTATGCTGCTCTCAGATTAGATGGCAAAAAGGCAAAAATTGGGTGACAGATTCCCTTTAATGTTGACAAAATCTAACTGTTTTGGCAAATAAAGACAACTGCAGAATACATAAAATCAAAGAAACTGAATTTATTGCATTAAATGAGTGGACACTTTCAGTCATGTTTAAGTTACAAAAGCCAGCACTGGGCGACTGCACCAGCAATTATCACACATGAGGGGTTGTATTATTGGAAAATAAATTATTAATGCATAATTAAAGCAACACCAAGTATATAAAGCTTTTTATCATGTTTTTTTTTTGTCTTTTTATTTAAAAGAATATATGGCGACTTGCATTATACCAGCACTGATTTCATTTCTGTAGTAAAAAAAAGAAACCATTGATTGTAGAGATAATTAATTCATAAAAATATACTTTTCCTCTATACTTATTTTACAATTCTGTACAATTATACAAGGAAAAATTGTCCAAAACCTCCCCAAAACACCATTTAGTTGTGATTACTGTTACCAGCAATCACTTGCCAATCATGTGTATGGCCTTTTGTACAATGCGGAACGTACACATTTGCCAAAGTCTCACCAAATCATTCTTTGCATACAATCTGACAAGGAAGTGATGAAGCCTTAATAAGAAAGGTCTTAAAAAAGTTTCGAAACTGGACTTGTGACAATGAGGAAGACATTAAACCCTTTCTTTTTCAAAGGGAAATTTACAATCCCCACCCCCTCCTTCACCCATTTCTCTTCCCTTCCCACAAGAGATCCTGAGATTGAATTTTGGCTTAATAAATGAAAAAATATATAAATTTTCATATTGATAACACTATCAGCTATATCATTATCATGACTGAAGGTAGAGCTCACATTACAAAACTGTAGGGTTGTCTCATCTTGTGAAATGGGTAGAAATGCAAGAGTGCTTGTAAAAAACAAGTTGGCAGTTTAACTCTGCTTAAAATTTTGCTTGGTTCTCAAAAATGGAGACATTTGTAATTTCATAGCCTACTACTCATTGCCTATGTTACTAGCCACCTCTAAATTCTAAGTCATATGAAAAGGCTTGTTAAAGGGCCACTTTTGACTTTTAGGATTGCTACTTCCAATAGGTGGCGCTAGAGTTGGTCTCCTTCCTCCCTGGAGAGACAATTTGAATAGCCACCTCCGAAATTTATCAGGAGGTGGGCAACATACAACGGAAGGAGCGCACTTGCAAGTGCTGCTCTAAAATTGACTCGATCAACATATCCAGCCACCTTCAGTTCCCCTGCGCACGTTTCATTTTGCTCAATTTGTGAAATACTAATGGTCCGATTCATTAAGACTGGACATTCGTGCTTCAAATTTAATGATGGGCGTAATGGAGTGAGATGTGCAAATTCACTAAGAGGTGCATGAAACTGAAAGAGTTAGATGATGATTATTTTTTTTTTTTAAACCAGTTTTTCTCGTGACTGTATTCCTATTATTCTCAGCAAATTTATTAAAGTATTACATAATATTTGATAAATGTATCACATCTTTAGATATAACTTCTGTTTAGAAAGGCTTTCCCACTTTTTATAGCACCGCACATTGTATGTAACTTTTGATGCAACTTCATTAATAGATCTGAATTAAAGAGGACTTTTCACCAAATATTTCATATTGAACTGGTCTCATGCTGTAATAGTGGTTGCTGTGAAATAAAACAATATATTCAGCAATACAGAGGGAGAAGTACACGCCTCCATTGAAAACTGTCGGATAACACACACTTGGACTTAAACTCTTTACTGCCGGGCGATTTTCCTTTTTTGTTTTTTCCTCCCCTATTCCAAAAGCCAAACATTTTTTATTTTTTCATCAATATAGCCATATGAGGGCTTGGTTTTTGTGATATGAGTTGTATTTTTGAATTACACCATTCAATCTGCACTGGAAAATGGGGAACAAATTCCAAGTGATATTGCAAAAAAACAAACAAAAAACGTGCAAGTCTATCATTCTTAATTTATATCTTTTATTTACCATGTTCGCTATTTGGACTACCCCTCAGCACCCCGAGATCACGTGACGGGGGTATCAATGGGTGGGATTAGGGACGCGCTTCTTGTCAGTGCGTGTTGAATGCCACTGTTGGTAGATCCACCAGCGGCTGTTAGAGACACTTAATGACTGATTAAAGCAGCTGTCAAGTGGCGGGAAAGATGCATGCTAAGGAAGCGAGCTGGCATCACAGGCAGTGACACTACTGATGATGTACATGTACCCTATTTTTCGGTTTATAAGATGCACTTTTCCTCCCAAAAATTAGGGAGGAAAATGAGGGGTGCGTCTTAAAATCCAAATGTAGCTTACCGGGAGATGGTGGAGAGGGGTCACAGGAGGCAGGGTAAAGCTGTGCTATGGGCACTGCCCTCTGTAACATTGCTCTGTGCGCCACTGCTCTGTGCGACAGACAGCAAGGCCCTGTGCGGCAGATTCTGTGAGGCGGGCAGCAAGGCTCAGGCCATTCTGAAGAAGTCGGCCTGAAGGGCTTCAAATAATGGCGCCCAGAGTCGGCGCATGTGCAGATGGTGCTTTCGGCTCAAGCTCCTACCTGCGCACGCACCGACTCCGGCCGCCATTACTTTGAAGCCCGCACCACTGACATCTTCAGAATGGCTAGTGCCTCACCACCAGCAGCGAGCACCAGCACACAGCAGCGCCGACCTCCCAGGCACAGCAGAGCAGCACCCGCTGTCCCAGCACAGTGCTGCACCAAGCATCTGGGCCCTCATTTGCACCGCCCGCAGCATTGCCATACTCCAGTACTGCCCCTGCCTCCTGTGACCCTGCTCCACCACCGCTGCTGCCCCCCTCCAGGTAAGACACTACCGGATTATAAAACGGACCCTATATTTTATTTTTATTTTTTCTCTCTCTAAATTTGGGGTGCCTCTTATAACCTGATGCGTCTTAGAAAACGAAAAATATGGTATGTCATCGGTCATAAAGGGGTTAAAGTTAATTCATTAGGTGCCAAATATGTTGATTTCTCGTATCTTCGCAATGCAGAGGCAAAATGAAAAAAATGTTTTATTCAATTCTGCAGTCATTATTATCTTGTATGTCCAGTTTAACATGAAAAATTTGGAGACAGGTCCTCTAACACTATTTGCATAGCTAGCCACATTTAAATTAAACTGATTTTATAAAATGGTTAAATAAAAAAAAAACAAAAAAACAATTAAAAAATAAAAAAGCAAAAAGTCGCAAATTTTAGTGCTAAACTGCAATGCAAAAAAACTTGCAACTTTTTGATGTAAAAAAATAATGGAAAATCCTTTATATACTCCCACCTAAGTCGTCTACTTTTAATACATCTACCTCAATATTTTTCAGAAGCACCGCCTCAATTATCCCAGCCCAACACTTGGCAATAGATTGCTACCACATAGTGGTGGCTAGAACGGAGTATAATGCATTGCACAACTAAGCAAGGCGGCGTAGTACAAAACTAGAAAAAGTGTTCAGGTTTTACAGGATAGTTTTCATAAATAAAATATCAAGCACATGTGAGATCGTTCATTTACAAAAGGCAATTTTGTGAGTCACCTAAATATCATAGAAATAAGTATAAAATCTTCAGTCATAGATCAGTGATTCTTATGCACAATGTCATCCTATAATGTCGGGGAGAGAAAGCAAGTGATTTTGTAATTCTGAATACAATAATATCTAAGAATCCATCTGGGTCCAAAGATGCACTAACAGTATAAGGCTCCATGCACTCGTCTACATAATGTATACTTTTTGTATTTAATTTGTTGTAAGGCAACCACAGAAATCTAAGGACCCATAAATTACTTCTAATGCCAAAAAGACTTTTTTTTCATAAGAATCAAATCGAGAAAATATATTCCAGTATGTTGTATTATAAAAAGTATTACAAAGGTACTTTTTCTTAGAAGCACTGCATCTACAGATGGGAGAATATTAATTGTGGCATGATACATGTCATCATATCAAGAGCGGAGAATGTGAGAAGTAAGGATTTGGACAGATTCCCTATCCAGCGGTCACAGATTACAGGCCTGTCCGATGGGCCGGGGTCATGCAAATTGATTCTCTCATCGCCAAACTTACATCAATCGGAGAATACAGACAGCTCATTGAGCCTTAGGCTGGAAACACACCTATGCGTGTAAAATCGGTCCGACTTGCCTGAAAAAAAAACTCGGCCGATTTTAGTTCACGTTAGGTCAGTGTGCAATGCAAGTGCGATGCTTTTTTTAATTGTTTCTAGGGTAGCAGAGCGTGTGTAATGCGTGTGTGATCCGTGTTTGATCCTTTTTTTTCTCAACAACTGTCATCTGCCATGCAGCTCTGCTACATGGCCGCTGACAGCAGCCACAGACAGAGCCATGTAGCAGAGCTGAATAGCCGCTGACAGCAGACACAGACAGAGCCGCACGATCAGAATGAAGTCGGATGAACGTCACCCGACTTCATTGTCATCCCGCGGCTCTGTCTGTGTGGCATGGCCTGATTTTCGGTCACCGGTGACCGGAAATCCCCTGAGTGACCGCAGTGAGCCGCGCGATCAGCGGTGCAGTCACTGAAGTTATCCGCGGCCACAGCAGAAGTCCTCCAGCTGAGATCTGTGGCCGTTGGTAACCTGAGTGATGTCATCGCTGATAGCGCTACTCACTTCAGTCGCTGCAGGGAGCTCACAGAGAGCGGTCGTGGTCTGTCAGCTTCCAATGTAGCAGAGCTGACAGCGTCGAGGGACCTCTGTGGATTACTTCGGACCTGGAGGGGTATTTGGGGGTTTAATAAAGTGGTGAAAGGATTTTTTGGTGTATGTCTTTATTTTATTTATCTTACAGGTTAATCATGGAAGGTATCTCGGGGAGACGCCTGCCATGATTTATCTAGGACTTAGTGGCAGCTATGGGCTGCTGCCATTAACTCCTTATTACCTCGATTGCCACCGCACCAGGGCAATTCGGGATGGCCGGGTACAGTCCCGGGACAGTCGCATCTAATGGATGCGGCTATTCCGGGCGGCTGCTGGCTGATATTGTTAGGGTGGGGGGCTCCCCATAACGTGGGGCTCCCCATCCTGAGAAATCAGCCTGAAGCCGTGTGGCTTTACCCTGGCTGGTATTAAAATTGGGGGGAACCGCACGCCATTTTTTTTTAATTATTTATTTATTTTTTTTAACTGCATGATATAGACTAGCCCACTGGCAGCTGTGATTGGTTGCAGCGAGACAGCTGTCACTCATCGTGAGGCGTGTCTGACTGCAACCAATCATAGGCGCCGGTGGGTGGGGAAAGCAGGGAATACGAGATTGAATAATGAGCGGCCGGCTTTTTCAAGAGAGGAGAAGACGCCGGAGCAGTATGAACGCCGTGCAGCGCCGCGCCGGTGATCGCGGATCGGTGAGTATGAGGGGGGGGGGGGGAGGGATAGACCGACATGGACAGAGAGAGAGACCGACGGAGAGAGAATAGAGACCGAGAGGGAGAGACCGACTGACATTAATCGCATGTTTCTCAAAACACTGGAAATGAGTGAGGTCTCACAATGTCGGTCAATCTCTATAATTGACAGACATTATGAGACCTCACTCATTTCCAGTGTTTTGTGAAACATGCGATAAATGTATTTAGAAAATCGAATGTCACTAGGATGGTGAGGGTGCCGTCTGTGTGACATCCGATTATTTTCCCGCTCCCGTAGAGAATCATTGAAGAGACTCGAGTGAGAAGCTCTCCAAATCGCAGCATGCTGCGATTTTTTTCTCAGTCCGATTTGGAGTGAGAAAAAAATTGCAGATGAGAGCTGAATCATTGAATAACATGTGTCCGAGTGCAATGCGAGAATTTCTCGTATTGCACTACTGCGAGAAAATCGCAAGTGAGAAGCCGGCCTTATTGTATTAATCTTTATCATCATTTTGACACTTTTTAGCTTCCTGTACAATAGAGCGTGCAAAGCTAGCGGGCGACCATTACATCACAGAAGGTACTTGGGCTATGGTAAAATTTTGGATGCTTTTATGTGAATTACAATAGATCTTCAAAATCATGATATCCATAGGACACTCCATAAATGTCTCAAGACCGCGGTTAGTGGTAATCACGCAAGAAGCAGGGCACTCTCCATGCTTTGGAGAGCTGTGGATGTGCTATAAAGGTTTTGCACTCTAGCTAAATTTGGAGAATTCTATGTATATTTTACCAACAAGGGTGTCCAACGCCCCAGAAATGTATTTATAGAGCCAAGAAATGAGCAGAAGTTAAATAACACATGAAATACTAGGCATTGTTAAAGTCCAAAACTTTAAAGAGAACCATTTACCAACTGATATAGGGTTAATATCATGGTAAGTAATGCTACAATCCCACCTTACTGAAGAGAGAAAATTTGTTTCCTTGGGAGCAGACGGCTTTCAGTCATATGGGCGGATCAGGTAGACATTATAGACAAGCCTCCCTATATTGTCAGTGACAGCGGTTAGCCCTAGCCCGACAGCTTCCTTGACAGCTCTCTGTGCCCATAGACAGCAATCAAATTGACAGGGCTGTGATTACAGCACCAGATCACAATATAGTGAGCCGTGACTGATAACGTTCCCTGCGCTAATCCAATAACTGAAAGCCGGCAGCTCCCAGAGGAAATAATTTCATTTATTACAGGTTGTTGCACTTTCAATAGGGTGCCAAGGCTGTATTATAATACCATTTACCTGTAGATTAACCTGATAATTGCAGGAAGGTGACAGGTTCCCTTTAACACAATATTCCTATGGCTAATAAGCTGGAAAATGTAGCCATCAGTACATGTAAGAACTGTGCACTCCCGCATCTTGGGTCATGTATATTCCTATAATACTGCTCCCTGTTTTTCACACTGAAATTCTTTTTAAATTGGGATTTTGATGTCATTTTTAATTATATTACATATTAGGCACTTTATATAAACAATGTATGTATAATTGTATGCTCAGCAGATTGCATTATCGGGATATTTACAGTTGTTTTTTGTGGCAGTACATTTAAAAAACTTTTTCTGATTAATTTTATTTTACATTTTTAATATTTTTCTGCTCAAACAATACTCAGTTCTTTTAGCTTCTTCCTTGACCGCTTTTTTTTTTTTTTTTTTACCAGTTATGTCTCATTGGTGCATTGGGACTATTATTATTTTCAATGGACCCTTAATGCACTGTGTTTATTTATAAATGATTTTATTACTTGCTGGTGGTTTATTGCATTGAATTAAGTTTCACGTTGTCAGCATGTGTTTATTTAAGGTGTTATTTGGCTTCTGATAACATTTGTCCTATGTACTTTTGCAGTACCTATATGGTTTTCTTTATGTAACGTTGCCCATTCATTTTTTTATATAAATGTTTAGAAAAGGCCATTCCACTTTTGAAAAGATGCCTAATCCTTATTGTGTTACAAGCTGCTTATTATCTATGCTGGGATAGTACGTCTTGTTTCACATTTAATACTAAATGTACAGAAAAAAAACCATACAGCAATATTGGATATTTTAGTTTGGTAATGCATACATCCATCAAGTTATCTAGATTGTATTTAATTGGCATTTGTTTTGCAGCAAAAACAATCTTTACGAACCAAAAAAAAAATCAGTGATTACTTAAAGGGAACCGGTCAGCAGGTTTTTGCTATATAATTTGAGAGCAGTATGATATACATACAGAGAACCTGATTCCAGTGATATGTCATTTACTTGACTGTGTGTTACCATTTCTATAAATCATAAGAAAAAAGAGGGTAAAAGTGATGTGCATAAATGAGGGATACACCCATTTAGAGAAAATACAAAAGTTGGTCTTTTATTGACAAAGGAGGCTTTTTATGCCCTTTTAAATGTTTTTAATTGTGTGTATTTTTTCTCTACCTGGTTGTCAATAAAAGACCAACCTTTGTATATTCTCTAAATGGGTGTATCCCTCATTTATGCACACCACTTTTTCCCTCTTTTTTTCTTATGCCATACAATTTGGTGTTGGGGTGATCCCCTATTGTGATCTCAAAATAGTGGATTATTTGATCCTGTAGGTGGTGCCCTCTATATGATATATACATTTCCATAAATCATTTTTTTTATTAGAAGTATATTATCACTACAGGATTAGGTGCCTCTTAGTCAACTGCTCCATGTAACCCTGACCCCATCACTGTACAGTGTAAAACGAAAGCTGCCAATCAGTGGTGGAGCTCAGTTATACAGAGCTCAGCATTAGAGTACAGGTAGATCTGCAGTAGAGAAAACAGTGATTATATCAAAATGACAGCAATTAGATCTGTAAGTGACACATTGCTGGAATCAAGGTCTCTGTCCCTACCGCATGCTGCTCTCAGATTACATAGCACAAACTTGGTGACATAGTCCCTTTAAGGATTCCAGTCGAGTTGGGAACATAGAGCGTGTACATTTCCCATCATGTTAAGCTTTGACTTTTCCTATCTGTCCTGAGGATCAGTAAGCAATTCCCATTTCTACACACATGAACCCTTTGAGAAATGTGGACCAGCGGGATTTACAAAAACAGCCTCATAATTAAAGGATTTACTTCTCCCTGGGGTTTACGTATTGTCAAAGAACATTGGGTATATTCTGTGCAATGTCACAGTATAATGGTTATCTTTTTAGCTGTCCATAAAGCCCTTTCAGAGGTATGAACTGGTCTAACCACCCTCAGTATCCAACCCTTCAGCCATAACAACGATCTGCTTTTTAAAGAATATGTTGCGCACCCTATGTGTGCAAAAATATAACTTAAGAAGCACATGAATTATAAAATACAGTAATTTGTGCTTTTGTCGCATAACAATTCATCATTCACATTTCAATACAAATCAAGACAATGTAAAAATCTACCAAATGTGCATTTACAGCACAATAGGATTCTGGCCATTGTTGTATGAAAGGATATTCAGCCATTCTTGTATTCCACACTGTGATACCCTCCCGAATTACTCGCTTCATATGGCTTCTAATATTTGGCTTCAGATGTTGCAGCAATATTGTAACGTTAAAATAAATCTCAAATCTAGAGTCAGAAATACTGTACATTCAATCGCACTGGGAAACAAAAAGCTCCCTTTTTTAATAAAAAAGTTAAATTTATTTCTTTGTTACAGTACATATGAACGTCAAACGATTTCTTGATTTGCATCTTGCATTTTGTAAGTTCACAAATATTCTGAAAGTTTTCTATGTAAACGCATTTCCAGGGTCAGCCCTGTCCCATGTGGACTCTTTAGGAACCACCCTCTCTGAATCCTGAAGGAGTAGTGAAATGCAGCATGTCCATCTACTGCCCGGATTCACCGGCTCATTGACCTTTTATCATGTTCCTCTTCAGCAGGGGCGATTCTACCAGACACCAGTAACAAACACATTGCCTCGTGTCTCATGATTTCTTGACAATGTACTTTTGCTTCTGTTTACGAAGGTGTGCCTCAATTTCGTGTCTGAAGACCAGCATGCCGAGCTGTCCATGAGAAGCCTCATTCATGGCCTTTGACTGCATGCACATCTTGTATTGCTCTGGTGTCAGCTCATCCATACAGCGCTTTTCATGCCACAGGTGGAAGAGACCTCTGACGGGTGTACGGATCACAATAAGGTTGCTGTGAAGGTATTTGCGGTATAGATGAACATCTTCTCCACCCCAGCCCTTGATATCCAGATCAAAACCACCTGAGGAAAAAAATGAAATTAGTATCATGATCACTATAATGGGAGTTTTTCCTTATTAAAAATTCTACAATTCCATATATACTTTTTTATTAGCAATTTTAGATGAAAGGTAAAACAACAAATGTATTTTAGCCACATGTAGTAGGCTTCTTGCACTAACTGCAGATCACCAGTGACACTATTTGGATCTTTGCAAGTATGTAGAGATCAAAGACAGGCTGTTTAAACACTGTCCAACTAGAGTTGAGTGATTACCTAACTATCCGTACGCGCTATACTGATAACGAGTATTACCCGCGTATTCATTCCAAATAATGTGTGCAATTTAAGTCAATGGGGAAAACTCACAAAGTAACAAGTAACCCAAATTCCACACTATTCGCTACTCGCACAAGTAGTACGGCATTCAGGTTACTCGTTTTACATTGAGTTTTTCCCATTGACTTGCATTGCACATGCTATTCGGAACGAATACGTGAGTATTAGACAGTATTCGTTATCAGTAGAGCGAGTACAAATAGTTAGGTACTCGCTCAACTCTATGTCCAACCTTTTGTACCTAGAATGGTATAAATAATTATAAAGTATCCTTCTTTTTTAAACTGTTTTAATGGTTTTTATTTTGTTTTTTGTTTATTTTTTTTAGATGACAACTGGACCTGATTTAAAAGAGCAAAAAGTAGTAAACAAGCCATTTGACGTTGAAAGTAACAGCTGCCAACGATCCCACCTTTGCCAGGAGTGTCCCTATTTTTTGGATACAATTCCGTCATATTTAGGGCCGTATCTGTAAAGCAGAGGCTAGCCAAAAGTGAATGGCTATGGCTATGTTTAGACTGGGGAATTTCCCGCATGGGACTCAAACTTTTTTATGCTACCAACAAATGTGACCTACTAGTGTTGGTAATTATAAGACCCTATGAATCCTCATTCCAGGTATGTAGGCACTCCATGTCCTGAGTTATGGTACCTCAATGAGCCCATAGAAGCAACAATTCTACATGACAATACTTGTACTGAATAGTATAGATCTATGGTATCTGGCACACAGTTATGTTCTCAAAAGCACATGGAGTTAAGCTATGTGTGCACAGTGCGTTTTTCGCGGCGTTTTTGCGCGTTTTTCGGGTGCGTTTTTGGCCTCAAAACTGCACTGCAGGACTTTGCTTCCCCAGCAAAGTCTATGAGTTTTCATTTTTGCTGTCCGCACACATCTGTTTTTTTTACCTGCGTTTTTGAGTTAAAAAAAAAAATGGACATGTCAATTATTTCCTGCGTTTTTCTGCGTTTTCTGCCCATGCAATGCATTTGAAAAACGCAGAAAAATGCAGAGATCAAAAACGCAGCAAAACGCAGCCAAAAACGCACCAAATCGCGGCAAAAATGCATGCGTTTTTGATGCGTTTTTTTCGACGCAGGTGCGTTTTTGTGCGTTTTTAGCGGCCAAAAACGCACAAAAACGCAGCGTCAAAAAGACGCAGTGTGCGAACCTACCCTTACAGTGTAGGTAGATAGACTATGGATTACACAATTTTAAGCTGTACGACACATGTGAAATCTAATATATAAAGCGGAGTATGTATGTATGTATGTATGTATGTATGTATGTATGTATGTATGTATGTGTGTGTGTGTGTGTGTGTGTGTGTATGTGTGTATGTGTGTATGTGTGTATGTCTGCTAAAGAAATCCGCACACTGTCACATTTACAATCACAACATTTTGCACAGACACCCCATGTGACTCAGGGAAAGACTGTTTTGACGGGAAAATTTAACCCCGCACTTTATTGTTACTTTCCAAAAAAACTGCCTCCATTAAAGTCAATGGAGCTGGGAATTACAGGTCATTAATAGCAGCTCTGATTGGTTGCTATAGGAATGAAGGATATTCTTTGTATAAAAAGCTTCTGTGTGAGGTAATATGATTTCTGTGGAGAGGCGGACACAGACATAGGCACAGACAGACAAAGACAGACAGGGAAAGCGACAGACAAACATAGACAAAAGGAAAGAGGCAGACAGACAAAAAGACCGTTAGAAGAAGACAAACAGAGGCAGACAGGGAAAGAGAAGACAGGGAAAGAGTTGGACTGGGAAAGAAACAGAGAGACGGAGACAGATAGAGACAGAGAGACAGACAGATTGACAAACCAAGACAGACAGAGAGAGAGACAGACAGGCAAGGAAAGAGACAGACAAACACATTAAAGGTAATTCAGCAAGAATATCCTTAAGTGAAGAGCGGAGACTCCACACATCCATCTATCTAGGAATATAGTCAGCAGAGAAGGCTGGTGAAAGGGGGGTATATACGGTATATCTCGACCCAGAATGTGATAGGACAGGGATAAAATAGAAAAGTGAGAACACCTGACTAACCGCAAAACAAAGAAAATGCAAAGATAAAAGAACCATCATCAGTAGAACAGAAACTACACAGGCTGTGACTCAGCAGCGAAGAAAACTGGCCATGCAACAAAAGGTCACCGCATCAATTCTAGAGACAAAGGCATGACAAGCAGTGCAATCACTCTCTCATTCTCTATAGGGCTGCTGAGCGCTGCACTTGGCTCTCAGGCAGTCGCATAAAAGATATGTAGCAGTAGTCCTATATTCAACCTGCTGCTTAATTTTGCAATCAAAATAAATGTTCCCAGTTAGGGATAAGAATTCCCTGTTCTGCCAATCGGCACAGGCCCCAGATTTATTAGTGTTGTTCTCCAGATGAAAACGTTAGTCCAACTTTGAAATGCGTAGCGAATAAACTCTTTGATTAAATTCCATCAACGTCCTCTTGATTTCTCGTCTCTTACATCGGCAGCACAGTTCACCACTCCTATCCTCTTACCACCTGTTCTGTTCTGCCAATCAGCACAGGACCCCGCACTTGGGACATCCACTGATCAGCAAGTGATCACCTATCCTGAGGATCATTGATTATGGGTTGTCCAGAGAAAACAAGTTAACTACAGAATATTAACTTTATAGAATCAATTAAAATAAATTCTAATAATAGTAATCCAAGTTCCTATGCTTCCATCCCAGCCTGAAGGGCTTGGGATATGAATGGTCAGTGAACCAGGAGCTATGACTTTTTATTCTGTGCAGAGCCTCTTATTCTAAGCAACTGAACACGGAATATACTCTCTACAGACGAGAAGTAACTTGCCATGTATTACAAGAAGAAGTTGAATAACAATAATTACTACTGTGGGTAGTCATAAGCCATAAAACACAATGCAGACAGGTTCAGCCAAGAGCAATTAGCAAATATTATCATATCCATTACCTTAACAGCTAGCAAAATACTTCTCATATGCTTTTAGCCTACACTTTATAGATGTATGTCAAAGTAACCAGTAGATGGCAGTAATGAGTAGTATATAAAACTTACCAATGTTAATAAAGTCTGAGCGATACTGACAAGTCATTCCAAAGCCAAAATCCCTCCAAAATCCAGTATCTTTCTTGATAACCTAAAAATAAAATATGGATTTACTTTTCTTAAGTTCTGCTTTGAATATAAATGATACATAAATACATAATAATAATAATAATAATAATAATAATAATAATAATAATAAAAAATATTTATGTGGAGATAGATATTTCCTTACGTTTGTGTTCATACAGAAAGAGAAATACAGGATAGTCTTAGTATATAAATGGTTAAAATGGTTGATCACTATGCTGAAATTTATCTTGCCAGGACACGCCTGGGAATTGCTGGCAATGTCAACCGGGTGGTACTGGCTGCTAATCCAATTACATCAGAGCCGCCTGAAGAACGAAGGCAACATTCTTATGCAGCAAAAATAATCTAATAATTCAGAAATCATCAGTCAGGTCACAAAATGTAATTAAAAGCGAAGCCATAATGTGCATCATATTTCCGATAACCAAAATGATGAAGTGTTGCTAAATTTAACAGTCATATTGACTACAAACGGCACCAACGTTTACTCCGTGTTCTGCAACGGAGGAGGGGTTTTCTTTTTACATTTTGGATATATGCAACTATTAAAACAAGGGGAAGAAAGATTTTACAAAAGTCTCCCCATCTTTTAAAGTAACATTCAAGGTTTAAATTAATGTTATTAAGTACAAAGTGACTTGTCTATAATAATGGCACTAACGACTGACCCACAAGTAACTACATTTTATTGTTTCTTACGTAATATAGTTGTCATAAATGGCTCCATTTACAATGCATGGTTCATAGAGTTAGAAATCTGGCCTGTTCAATAGCCTGTTCACACAGGTTGGCCAGTCATTATATTGCACCGAATTACCTGTAATAAGATTTAGTACCTATAGGATACTAACGAAAAGACCTTGCTCAGATATACAGATTTCAGATAAGAAAGTAAAAAGCAAGTATGAAATGGTGCACAATATCACTTGTGTATGACATTCAAAACACTATCTATAGCATTTGTTCAGTGTTTTATGGTCTTCTCTATCTTACTCTCAGATTAAACCCAAAATGGCTGCTGCATTCCCTTCCTCAGCTTTTAAATAGACTATGATTTTCAAGCCTGAATGACTTTGCTATACCATAGGATGAGATAGCAGCAAAGCATTTTGGGGAAACCCACCTGGTCATGATTGACGTTATGTGCGCATTCCCTTATTGATGCACAGTGGTGTAGCAAAGGGGGGGCGGAGGGGGCGGTCCGCCCTGGGCGGCACGTGTCAGGGGGCGGCATTTTGGGCACTCACCTTCAGTTCTGCTGCCCCCGGGCCGAGTTCCGGGGACCGGAGTCCTCAGCAGGAAACTGTGGCTGCCGTCTCTTTAAGGCATGCAGACCACAGTGTCCTGCTGCTTTGAGCTTCATCTGTGAGCAGAGCTACCGCCCGGCATCCTGCTCTGTCCCACAGAGATGAAGGAGTGCCAGCCAGCAACCCCCAGCACAGCGCTTCCCTCCGGCACTGTGTGGGCCCCCTCTCATCCGTGTCCGAGCGGTAAGTGCTACCCCCCTCGACCTGTATACTCCCTCCCAGCCACCCGGTTTATGGGCCCCAGTGAGCTGCATGGGTTTTCCCCACCTCAGGAACTGCGTGTGCGGGCCCCCAGGAGCAAGTGTGTCGGTGCAGGCTCAGCTCTGCTACATCTGCCCTGTGCTTGGTGTAGGCTCAGGTCTGCTACATCTGCCCTGTGCTTGGTGCAGGCTCAGCTCTGCTACATCTGCCCTGTGTCTGGTGTAGGCTCAGCTCTGCTACATCTGCCCTGTGCTCGGTGCAGGCTCAGCTCTGCTACATCTGCCCTGTGCTCGGTGCAGGCTCAGCTCTGCTACATCTGCCCTGTGTCTGGTGCAGGCTCAGCTCTGCTACATCTGCCCTGTGTCTGGTGCAGGCTCAGCTCTGCTACATCTGCCCTGTGTCTGGTGCAGGCTCAGCTCTGCTACATCTGGCCTGTGTCTGGTGCAGGCTCAGCTCTGCTACATCTGCCCTGTGTCTGGTGCAGGCTCAGCTCTGCTACATCTGCCCTGTGTCTGGTGCAGGCTCAGCTCTGCTACATCTGCCCTGTGTCTGGTGCAGGCTCAGCTCTGCTACATCTGCCCTGTGCTCGGTGCAGGCTCAGCTCTGCTACATCTGCCCTGTGCTCGGTGCAGGCTCAGCTCTGCTACATCTGCCCTGTGCTTGGTGCAGCCTCAGCTCTGCAGCAGCCGCGTGTGCGGGACCCCAAAAGCCGCATGTGTGTCTATATGTGCAGCAGAGTTGTGTGTGTGTGTATGTATGTATGCAGTAGAGCTGTGTGTGTCTGTCTGTATGTAGCAGAGTTGTGTCTGTATGCATGTATGCAGCTGCTACATAGTTGTGTGTCTGTATGTATGCATGTATGCAGCAGCTACAGAGTTGTGTGTATGTATGCATGTATGCAGCAGCTGCAGAGTTGTGTGTGCCTGTATGTATGTATATATATGTATGCAGCAGCTGCAGAGTTGTGTGTGTCTGTATGTATGCTGCAGAGTTTTGTGTCTGTATGCAGTAGAGCTGTGTGTCTGTATAAATGCAGTAGAGCTGTGTGTCTGTATGTATGCTGCAGAGTTGTGGGTCTGTCTGTATGCAGTTGTGTGTCTGTATGCAGCAGAGTTGTGTGTCTGTATGTATGCTGCAGAGTTGTCTGTATGTATGAAGTAGAGCTGTGTGTGTCTGTATAAATGCAGTAGAGCTGTGTGTGTCTGTATAAATGCAGTAGAGCTGTGTGTGTGTCTGTATGTATGCAGCAGAGCTGTGTATCTGTATGTATGCAGCAGAGTTGTGTGTGTCTGTATGTATGCAGCAGCTGCAGAGTTGTGTGTGTATGTATGCAGTAGAGTTGTGTGCCTGTCTATATCCAGCAGAGCTGTGTGTGTCTGTATGTATGCAGCAGAGTTTTGTGTGTCTGTATGTATGCAGCAGAGCTGTGTGTGTCTGTATGTATGCAGCAGAGCTGTGTGTGTGTATAATAGGCCTACATGTGTGTAAAAAGGTGAAAGTCTATGACTAATAGCAGCAGTCTACAATTAGATCTTTGATTGTAGTTCCATGAAAAATAAATATTTTGATGGTTTTCCAAATTTATGAAAATTTCTGGATTATCAACGACCAACGGGGGGGGGGGGTGGCGGCAAATTTGATGACTGCCCCGGGCGGCAAAAGCAGTAGCTACACACCACTGCTGATGCAGTCTTTAGCAATATATAAAATGGTGGTCATCATTTTCTCCAATTTCCATAAAGTGAGTTGCATTTTTTTTTTACCAAGGTCAGTGCATCCTACAAATGTGACATAAATTTGATTCACATTGAATAAGCTGTTACTTATACTTTAAAGGATTATTCCCATCTCCAAGATCATATCCCAGTATATAGAAGGTGTAATAATAATATGAGTAAATATCTCCAAATAGAAATGTAGTATAGCTCTCGTGATACACTATTTCACTTACCTCATGTGCAGGGCATTACAGTAGCTTAGGTATCCAAGGTTACAGCCACGCATATAGTGACAGTTAGGCCGGGGCCACACGGGGATTACTGCGATCCCCTCGCATGACACTCGGCTCACGCTGGCAGTACAGCAGAGCCGAGTGTCACGCGAGTGTCCCTGCGACTGAGGTCGATCGTGCGAGCGGACCTCAGCTGTGGGGGGCGGGCAGATGCTGCGGAGGGGCGGGCTGGTGCTGCAGAGGGGAAGGGGAGGGATTTCTCTCCCTCTCTCCTCCATAGCCGGCTATTGCCATTCTTGCTCTGCACTCGCGGGTACACCAGTGTACGCGAATGCACTGCAATTTTTCTCTCACCCCATACACTTGAATGGGTGCGTGAGAAACAATGATCGCATTACAGTCGCAGCATGCTGCTATTGTTTTCTCGGTCCAATTAGGGCTGAGATACATTGTGTTAATATACCGTGACTCATAATTCACATAGCTGTGCAAATTCAGATATCATAAGATATAGTGCATCTAGCTGTAAGTATGAAGTAATAATGGTTATATATATTATACCTTTAGATTATTTATATTGACCAGCGACTTTGTATAGCACAGAGCACTTTATATTTATTGATTTATTTATGCACCATTTGTGATTTTATATACTGATGTATTTATTACATATCTATGTAAACTGAAATAATATATTATCTAGTGCACTTGCAATTCTATCACTGGTTTCATAACTATATGAACTATATAAATTCTAGTCTGCTTCCATGGCCCTAGTTGTTATATTGTGGAACTTTTTACTCATACTTTTAATATATTGAATTTCGAATAAAAATTAATATTTTAAATTATCTTGATTTCCTAAGCTTCATTGATCTGAATACCTTATTCAGACCTTGGTGTGAATTGTAGTTTATTGACGCTTCACCACTTTCATGGGGAAACAGAAGCAAATTGTTTAGGCATATTGTGATTAATCTTCTTTGAGGATGTTGTTTTACCTGAAGTCTGATGACTTTGAAACGCGTTGATAATAAACCGTACTAATGTATCTAATCTCCTGTGATTTTCATTTGGATCTCCATCAGCAGAGCAGAGAGTCCACTTACTCCTTTCTGGCACATTACCGTTTTTTTAACCCATTACACTGCATGAGCTGATATCTCCTATTTATTGTTATGTGGTACATATAACCCCACCAGGTAAGCACCATCCTGCAATTTAGTGTCTTTTACCATCGGATAAGACCTATTGCGTTTTAGCTCCTCACAAGCCACACATCATGGTCCTGAGAGCCACGTGGCTCCCAAGCTACAGGTTGAAGACCCTTGTACTATGGTATTTTAAGATGTTGTAGCAACACTAGTATGAAGCACATCTATGTTAAATGTGAGACGTGTTCCCTTCTTTTTCTAATCTACATTTCACCTCTGTGAATTGAGCCTCAATCTGTATTTAGTGCCAGGGACCAAATCAGATGCTGCCCTGTGAGATCAGGAAAGCCGGTTTCAGGGTCCTCTAGTAATAACTGTAAATTCTACTTAAGCCAACCACAAATGTCCATGAATACCGCATATATCTACTGAATTATATTTGCCTGCTAATCAGAACCTCTGCTGAGCTTAGGGGTCCATTGCTATGGATTTTTTAAGTGTGTTGTTGCTAAGAAACAGGTCATTTTTTCCAATAGTGAATTTCCTTGGAGAAGACCCACCACATGGATGTAAAAATGCCAATTCATGCATATTCATGAGCTGTTCTGATGGTTTAGGTAGAAATCATTCCATGGTGTACGTGGTTAATGAATACATGAAGAAATGATCACAGTGTGGACGGAAGTTCAAGCTAATATTACAAAGGCTATGACGCGATCACATAGAAATAGGAGACATATAATGTATTTCAGGTCACCTACATGTATGGACACTGTTATCGCAGTTCAGCTGCTACAATTCTCCCTTGGAACTCAATACTAGTCGAGTTCAGCTGATGACTTCCATTTTTGCCCTAACCTCTGCATTCCCTCTTAATAGCTACATCTATCACCCTCCGTGAGAGTAAATTTACTGTGCAATTATTGTAATTGTTATTAGGGCTATGATAAAAAGCTGAAGTAGGAGTTAGAACAATAAGAGCACTTATACATCCATCAAAAAGCAGGTCAGAGACAGAGCTCACGACGAATGGGGAGATGGATGGATTGTTTACGAATTGTGATTTGTTCTTTATTTCGGATTTTCATTCCCATTTCTAGATACTGGGTTAATAATTTGAGTTTTCATAGTAAAAATGAGGCATTTTCTACAATGGAGTGTGTGCCAAAGAATTCTGTGCCTAATTCATTAATCAAATTAATGTGTTGCACCCTTTAGCGACCATATGCCAGCATAAGAAATGTCCTGAAATCAGAGAAAGACTTACATCATCATCTTAATTTACACCACAAAACTATGATGAATTTCTTGCTCTATTATGCCCCCTCCTGGCTGAGTGCTTCTCACACAATTTGGTAGCAGTAGCTGTGACTAGCGTTAAAACACCAAAAGCCACAACAATTTTGTACATCTGGTTAAAACTGCTTGATGACCATTGACTTTCTAAAAGGTAAAAAAAAAGCATACTGAAGTTCCTATTGTAACAACTAAACCTGCACTGATTGCCATTGCTGTCAGGTTTTAGTTTTTAAAATATAACAGTAAGGCATTACAACATGCCAACTTAAAGGGGTTCTCCACAACTCGAACAACCCCCTTTTCAATCACTAGATTTACCGCATGAAAAATAATAACAGCATTGACCACACCTGGACTCCCAGGGCTTGTGTGACAGCTAATCAGCGCTGACTTCACTCTCACTTGTACGCAACTTGACATTTGGATGAAGTCATATGAGCAAAAGCAGTTCTCACTTCTTACCAGTGTCAGTTTCGTCCAAAGGAAGTGAGAGTGAAGTAGCCTCTGATCAGCTTCAGGGATCATGTGACATTTTAATGTCACACGAGCCTTGGGAGTCCAGGCACAGACATCACTGGACCACCACCCACACTAGAGGTGAGTATAGCTTTTATTAATCCACATGGGGGAAATATAGTGACACGTCATAGAAACGTATTAAAAATGCATGAGTGTTTTTTCCCTGAGGATTTTTTGCATCTAGTACAAGGCTATGGGGAAAATCTGCACAAAAAAAAAATCAGTGCACCCGTAAGAAAAATTGACATGTGGATTTGAAAAACACAACACAGGTCAGTAAAAAAACCAAACAAGCAAAAAAAAACACAGTGGAAATGAGATTCCTACAAATCCTGGGTTCAAATTCCACCAAGTACAACATCTGCAAGGAGTTTGTATGTTCTCCCCGTATTTGTGTGGGTTTCCGCCGGGTTCTCTGCTTTCCTCCCACACTCCAAATACATTCTGTACTGATATGGAATTTAGATTGTGAACCTCGATGGGGACAGTGCTGATATATGTTAAGGGCTATGGACTCAATAGCGCTATATAAATGAATATTATATCTAATATATAAAGCTGAGTGTATGTATGTGTGCGTGTGTGTGTGTGTGTGTGAGTGTATGTATGTATGTATGTATGTATGTATGTATGTATGTATGTCCGCTAAAGGAATCCGCACCGTCGCATTTACAATCACGAGATTTTGCAGACGCCTCATGTGACTCAGGGAACGTCATAGACTATGTTTTGCCGGGAAAAGGTAACCCCGGGCTTTACAGTTACTCTCCAAAATCCTGCCTCCATTAAACTGAATGGAGGTGGGAGCTACAGGCTATTAATGGCAACTGTCAGTGGTTACTATAGGAACAAAATAAACTATTAGTATAAGAAGCTTATGTGTGAGGTAATAAGATGTCTGTGGGGCGACTGATAAAGAGAGACAGAAAAAGACAGACAGACAGAGACAGTCTGGGAAAGAGACAGAGAGATAGAGACGGGCAAAGAAACAGCCGGGCAAAGAGACAGCCGAGCAAAGAGACAGCCGGGCAAAGAGACAGCCGGGCAAAGAGACAGCCGGGCAAAGAGACAGCCGGGCAAAGAGACAGCCGGGCAAAGAGACAGCCGGGCAAAGAGACAGCCGGGGAAAGAGACAGCCGGGGAAAGAGACAGCCGGGGAAAGAGACAGCCGGGGAAAGAGACAGCCGGGGAAAGAGACAGCCGGGGAAAGAGACAGCCGGGGAAAGAGACAGCCGGGGAAAGAGACAGCCGGGGAAAGAGACAGAACTGGAAAGAGACAGAACTGGAAAAAGACAGACAGACACACACAGAGACAGACAGAGGTAGAGAGAGACAGACAGACAGAGATGGAGACAGATAGACTGATACAAATACAGACAGAGAGATAGAAACAGACAGACAGAGACATAGACACAGACAGACAAGGAAAGAGACAGACAGACAGAGAGACTGACAGACAGCGACCCACAGACAGAGACTGGGAGAGAGACAGTTACTATCCCGGACAACGCCCGGGTACTACAGCTAGTAAATGACTAAATATTATTATAAACTGTAAGAAGCTGCATTTTTTTGCGGAATGAAAATACTCAGCTTTAAATACTTACCAAAAACTCATTGTGGGAACAAGGAAACAAAGAAGAATGGACAAATTATTATGGAAAATGAATGCTGGGTTTAGTTATATACATTTGTGTTTAAACTATTTTGTGCTTTTATTCAATGTATATTTTATGTGCTTTTATTCAATGTATATTTTATGTGCTTTTTTCAATGTATAGTTTATGTGCTTTTTTTCAAAGAACTAGCTTTGATGACTTATAATTACAGTATTACCTACGGGGAAAATATTTTTTAGTCTACAATATATACTGCCTATTTCACCTGTCCGCCACAGCAGTCTATATTTTCTAGTGACTAGAGACCATACCATATATCTGCTTCTGTTCTCTCAGGCTACATTCCCAGAATGAGTATTTGGTGCATCTATTTTTCATTTTTTTTACGGCCTTCAGCTCGATCTCGAGCCATGGCGTCTTGATGAATGAATACTCTGTAGGAAGAATGATCTTGTGCAAGCTTCGATAGGTCCACCAGGGTCTTCTCTGGCATTTTCTTAATTAGATAACTTGAGGGTTTTTTTTATTTGACTTTTGTGTCCGTTTTTTTAACATGTTTTTATTGTGTTTTAGTCTCTTTTTGGTTATGTCATGTTTTAAATTAAACTGCTTTGTTTTTTATACTTTCTGGTGTTTGGGTTGGACAAAATTATTGATACGGTCAGGTGCACATGGCAAGGTTATCTATAAAGGCACTTGCACCGAATCAGTGCCAAAATGGAGTACTTTTAGCAATCTTGGACTGGTATGTATCACTATATATTTTTGTTTAGTGTACAGTAAAGGAGACAGTAGAAAATACAGCTTATTAAAATGGCAGTAATTTGTTGATATACAGTATGTCAAGGATGTAAATAATGGACTGTGAACAGTTTTCCAAGGCCACCTTTATACCTTATATTTATATATATATATATATATATATATATATATATATATATATATATATATATATATATATATATATATATATATATATATATATATATATATATATATATATATATATATATATATATACATACATTAGATCTGATTCAATTTGTAGCTGACCTTTTGCCCATTTGGACAAAATCAGGGTTTGACACGTTTAACAGTTGAATATTTGGATTTGTCTTTATTAATCTAGTAATTTGCATATTTGATCCCGTGATCTATACCTGTGAAATAATAAAAAAGTTTGCTCATATCTTAAGGTGTTGCAGCGGGTTTTCACCTTATCCATTGCACGGGCTGGAATACCCAGAAAAAAACCTGCCAAAAGAATTGACATGACGTGGATTTAAAAATCCTTAGCGTAGATCAATTGCCGTACAGAAAATATCCACAGGCTGCAGATATGACTTTTGAGGCTTGTCTACAAATGTAATCTGGCCAAATATGGACAAAAGATGTGCAGCTAAGCCGCTACATGTGTACACGGTTTTAGACTCCAACAATATGTGATAGTAGAGCTGTCTTCTTCATCTAGCCAAATAGTTTATACAAAATTTTACATATCTGAATGAGAAGGAAACACTTTCTTCATACAAAAGTTTTTGGATTTGTCCATACGTTTCCTCCAGGTCATTCATGGTCTAAGCTCAAGAGAGATGCTAATCCCTATATACTGTATATACTGTATTACTATACTCCTCCACGCAGTGATGTCACTGCCTTGCCCATTTCTCCTTCCCAATAATCGTTAAACACCTACAAAACATTGCACTCTCTGATGCCCACTAGAGCAGTAAAGTTTCTTCATGTAATATCTTAACACAACAACCTTCACATTTTAGAATCGATGGACAAGACTTAGTTACACTGTAATTATACAGAGGAGATATGTACAAAAATCTCCATAAGGATTTCAAGTATGAATTATTCTTTGAAGACTATAAAGCATATAAAATGAATGTGAGTAAGATCCATTAACAGCCTAAATATGATTAGACATCTCCCTACATGCTCGGCAAATTCAAACATACCTGTTTATGGTCGAGTAGAAGGGATATAGCCCATTCTGACTAGTGTCTAAAGTGGCATTTGGGGCCTCAAAAAAAAACAAAACTGCATTGTATGTGTGCCGCCCCTGCAGCGGATCGAACCGCTCGGTTCCAGGGGCTTAGGGGCCACACTCAAATGAAAAGGGAGTATTTACAGGGGTTTTGTTATAATTCGTGATGCCAGCCATGGTGTACGGTAATTGGGGGTACCGCCGCTGCCGTTGGGACTACGCGGGGTGATGGAATGGGGCAGCTAGATGACGTTGCCCTCCACGGGTAGGGGTAGGCCCTAGGACTCTGGATGGAGATGCGGGGGCGCAGTACAGGGGTCAGTCGGGTACTCACTCAGCAATGAAGCAAACGCTGACAACAGGGTAAACCAAATCTCTGAACGCTGTGGCCTCTCGAGGGGAGCTCGTCAGGGTCCAGTCCCCTACAGTACTGCCGGTGGTCCGTAACCTGCCTCCTGGCACAAAAGTTTTAGATTGTTCGTTGTGGCCTGGTAGCTTGGAGCTGTCCGGGCCCCACTCCCCACTATGGCTAAGTGAAGGAGCCTGCTCTCAGGAGCTCACGCTTGGGATTTCAGTGGGATGCTTGCTAGAAAAGCCCTATTCCCCTTGTTGCGCTAGTGCCCCCGATCTCTGAGCTGGTGAGAACAGTCAATAAAGGCCCTGTGCTCCGCAGGTTAATTGCCGGGTCACCTGAAGCTTCTCCCCGACCTAGGGTCCGTGTACCCCAACGTGCCTTCGGTCCCAGACCGGTGATAGGACTAGGCTGCTGACCGCCCTCCTTGACGGGACCCAGGCATCTAGCCTCAATCCCCTGCGACCGGGGGTCCGACTCCTATAGGTCCAGACCACCGTCTGCGACCTAGTTTACTTTTCCCCTGGGAGTTCCAACTCCCAGCTTCCTCAGAGCTCCTCACAGCTCGAGGGCTATGACTCAACTGACTTGACACCTCCCACCTCCCTGTCTGACCCCTAGGTGGGCAGCCCTATTCCTGCTTAAGCAGCCCACTGGTGTGCCTGACAGGTGTGGTGCAAAGTGTATCTAGGATTTGTGAATGCTGGTGGAGGCAGCACTGTAGAATAGAGACCCAGAACCATGGAATACTGCACGGGGAGGGCAATTTGTGCAGTACCCTGTGACGACCTGAATAGTCCAGGGGCGTCACATTTGTATTTATTCCTTCTACTGAATGTGTAGATAATGTCTATTCTGTCTCACAGTTCAAAATGATTTTCTGCTTGCGCTGCTTGCCTTAATAATATATTTAGGAGTCAGAAAATTGTATTTTACAACTAGAGAGTCGTAAAAGAGTCCTAGAGCTAAATAAAAACCTGCTGGCAGCATGAAGCCAATAATGGGAGAGCTTAAATCATGAGTGAACGCCTAAAACAGCTTATGTTGCCAGACCATACCCATAAACTGACGGGACCTTTAATGCTGTAACACAAAGGGTTAAATATTTAAAATCAGCTAAAGGGAATCTGTCACCAGGTTTTTGCTACCCAAACGGAGAGCAGCCATAATGTAGGGACAGACACCCTGATTCCAGCGATATATCACTTACTGGGCTACTTGCTGTAGTTTTGATAACATCAGTTTTATTTATTGCAGATCTGCCAGTTTACTGTATACTGAGCTCTGTATAACCCCGCCCGAATTAACTTATTGGCAGCTTTCTGCTGATGCACAGTTTACAAAGAAACCTGAAAATCAATGGTGGGGAGGAGTACTACAAAGCTCATAAATTTGGAGGACTACATTGCAGAAGGATTACTAGTCCTCTAGTTTTAATCTCCTGCTGATAAAGCAGTGATTTTATCAAAACTACAGCAAGCAGCTCAAAAAGAGACAGGTGTTACAAAGAGATTTTTGCAGGCTTTGCCAACTGTCATGGCAGTATCAGGATCTGTGGAAACTACAGATTCAGGCCTTCTGCCTGCTAACTTCTCTGAGGTCTGTGATCAGTGCAGGGAGGCATAGGTGACGACCTACAGGCTTAGGTAAGTTAGCAAGATTTCATCTCTGCTGGGCTGCTTGTTAAGTCTCTTTGATCACATGCTGTGGAGGAGCCAGCCGCATTCGCTCCCACCACCTATATATGCTGGCTGGACCCTTAGTTTAATGCCAGCTATAGCTAGTCAATACTGGCCTGGAGAGGTGATGTGATCCAGACTTACTGGTGGGTGTAGTACTTTATTTTTGTTGTTGTGGTGTTAACCCTTGTTGTCCTTTTGTTGCTACCTTCTTACTCTTGCTATTCTCCTTAGTCTCTAACTGTGTTCCTGTGAGGTTGCAGTGTGTTTGAGTTTTGATTTTCCCTGTTCTGTCTTAATTTAGGTTACCATCATACTTCTGCCCCTTCCTTCTGGGAAAGGGGTTACAGATTAGATTTGGTCAGAAGAATACGGAACTCAGGCATTTCCACCATTAGTGGTAACCCTGAGGTTAGTTATAGCCTAGGGTCCCCTAGCATGATGGACAGCATAGGAGCCCCCTGTGTTCTCTGTCCTGCAGTCACATCGGGTCTCTGTCTCTACATTATGCTGCTCTCAAATTAGGTGGCAAAAACCTGATGACAGATTTGTTTTAACAAAGTAATTATGCATGATCTCATATGCATGTATGAGTAGATAAGTCTCTAAATATAACTGTATGTGTTCTATGGCTATTTCTTCTCCACAGATATGGAATTGCGAATGTATACATGTACATCCAAAATGGACTATTCCATGTCAGAATCATTATGTCCGTTGACATGTATAAAAGCTGTAAGTGCAGCATATTACCGTCACCACTATAATAAGAGCTAATGGATAAAATAATAAAGATATGCCCGGGCGATTCTGACAAGAGAAACTGAGGGATAGTTTGCTAGCTCTTTCATGCATTAATTTGAATGACCTGGAAAGCTGCCCACATGGCAATCTAAGTCTGAGCACAACGCTGTGTGCATGAATGATAAGACCGGATGTCCATTAGCTGCTAGAAATACATTTCTTCTTCTAAAACGTAGACTTTCAATATATATTAAATCATTAGTAATGCTTAATTGGCCATATTGGTCCTTACTGATGACTTAATTTAAGCATTCTGACACAGTCAAGCCTATGCTGCATAACACACATATACTATACAGAGGTCTCTGAGCAGTCAGGTGTATATATATATATGACTGAACAGACCTGTCAGCTCTCATATGTCCATTTACGAAACATGCATTTCCTATGTTAGCAACAACACCAATAGCGCTGTAACCTGGAGCTAATCGGTATCCAACACACAAGCTCTTCTAGTAGTCGTACGTGTTCATGGCCTCAGGCCATGGGTCACACTCCACCACACAACCAAGGTCATGCTGCATAAACCCCAAACTGATATCATCACCATCCACAAGTTCCGCACCACCCAGCTGTGGCAACGAGGCATGCAGAATATTCCCCCTTAACCTATTTGGTGCGGCAGAAAATAACTCCATCCTACCCCAATGATTAATAGCCCACCTCATTGATTGTTTTATACTAGACGCCCTGGTTAAAAATCAGAGTGGCAACCATGGTTGTAAACTAGTCCTGGGAGTATCATTGGACGTCAGCTACCATGGGGTAAAGCGCAGGAGAGACTTTACTGGTGCTCTTTTTTGAGCTCATAGTATTGTCAAACTGACCCTTTTTTTTCTTAAGAGGTGTGTCTTGGTTTATTGTGATTTTATTTATCTTGACTGACAGAGATTTATGTGAGAAATGACAAGTTCTTCATATTTTCATGCTGCAGGAAAATTCTTACTCCTATAGAATAGCAGCTAACCTTCTTGACAGAATACAGAAAAATGTCAACACAATGACAGAAAAAAAATAGATATGGAGCGCTGGCCACAAATTTTAATAAGGGATATTTTTTTTTTCTAGATGCAAAGCAGACGGTAGGATCACTGACAGAAGTACTAAATTATGCTGCTTCTCATACAGATAAGACAAAAGGATCTATGGCGGGATTCCATAAATATCCATTTCTTAGTCAAGTATTAGAACATTATTACCTGGGACACGACACAATTCAATATCTTCTTGCCATTTCACTCATTCTCGTATGTGCACTTCCAAATTACCTTTCTACTAACAGTTGTGTTGCCCTCGTGTTTGGGTATAGGTTATTGTGCTCCATACGTTTGGGTGTGTGGCCGTCCCCGTGGGCACTGGTCTTACTTTGGCCCTGTCTATTTTGAGGCATGGATGGCACATAGCGAGGTGAGTTACTAGCATAGGGACCACCTTGTTTGGGTATACATATACTATTTACTTATTGTCACATATGCGGCAGTCTGGTCCTTCTTTATCATCTACTCTGCAGGTCTTCATGAAAACAACGTATATGCCGATTAATCTGCTGGCCAACTGGAAGGAATTTGCAGTTCCAAACAGTCTTTCAATTTACAAGATACCTCTGGTGGTTAGAGGGGTTGTCTCATTATGACACCTCTTAATAATGAAGCCTGCTTGGCAATTATCTAGTCTCTGTACGTCCAACTGTAGGATTCGATGACAGGAGAAGCTCTGACAGCTGCTCCACACGAAAGGTAGTGTTACATGTAATGAATGGGTGGACAGGACAGTAATCTATAGCATCCTTATGTTAAAGATGACAACATTGACAGCCCATTTACCACAGCCCATTTTACTAAAGCATTTAGACTAATGCATTCTGGAAATTTATTTTTAATTTTTTTTGCTTGCTTTATCAGCCTACCAATATTTCTTATTTTCTTTATTTTTAACGAAAGTTACAAGTATTTTTGTTATCAGATGAAAATGAGACCACCAACACAACTTGCCTTGGTTGTTTCCAATTTTTGGTATTACGAATTAAACTTCCAACTTAAAATAATCCTTTAATTCTCTTGAATACGATGACAAACACACATTACACATTGAATACGATGACAAAGTACACATTACTTGTAACCTTGGCCATTACTGAACAAAATAAAGATTAAGATGAAAAGGCCAGATTACCATATACAATCTATGGCCGAAAACAACTGACAACGGTGATTTAAGTCTTTTGAGATGGGGGACTGCGCTTACAATGTGGAAAGAACGATTAGTAGTGCATAATTCTTTGCACGTAGGCTGCCATCGTTTTTGCCAGCACATGTACTATCTATACCAGGGTTCCCCAACTCTAGTCCTCAAGGCCCACCAACAGAGCATGTTTTCAGGATTTCCTTAGCATTGCACTGCTGTTAGAACCAGCACCTGGGCAGGTAATTACATTAACACCTGTGCAATACTAAGGAAATCCCAAAAACCTGCACTGTTGGTGGGCCTTGAGGACTGGAGTTGGGGACCTCTGTTACAGCACAAGTGCTGCCGAGAGCACTGGTCTTTTAAGCCAACCGGTAGAATATTTCACCAGATGAACAAGTGTTCTGCTTGTTCATTGGGTCATCAGAAGTTTGCTTATACTGGAAACACTCATTCTGGATATCCTGGCAATGTAAATGCACCCTTAATAATTATGTTGCAAGTTTATTTATGATTTGGACACATGGTGCGATTAGACAGTGGTAGTAGGAGCAATTCTTATAGGGAATCATCTATTTTTCCCATAATGTATAGTTCCCGTGAGCAGTATGAGACAGTGTGTGTGTGATAACACCAAATTTACCACAGCAGCTCCCCATTCAGACCTGAGACCTTATGACACTAAAGGGCGCTCTACACGCTGCGACATCGCTAGCGATGTCGCTAGCGATCGCACCCGCCCCGTCGTTTGTGCATCACGGGCAAATCGCTGCCCGTGGCAAACAAAATCACTAGTACGCGTCACACATACTTGCCTTCCTAACGACATCGCTGTGGCTGGCAAACAACCTCTCTTCTAAGGGGGGGCGGTTCATGCGGCGTCACAGCGACGTCACACAGAAGGCCACCAATAGAAGCGGAGAGGCGGAGAGCAGCCGCATGAGGGATCCTCCCATCTTGTTGCCGGAGGACGCAGGTACGGTGTTGTTCGTCGTTCCTGAGGTATCACATGTAGCAATATGTGCTGCCTCAGGAACGACGAACAACACCGTACCTGAGGTATCACATGTAGCAATATGTGCTGCCTCAGGAACGACGAACAACCTGCGTCCCAAAACATCAACGATATTTGAAAAATGAACGACGTGTCAACGATCAACGATGTGGTGAGTATTTTTGATAGTTAGCGGTCGCTCGTACGTGTCACACACAACGACGTCGCTAACGAGGCCGGATGTGCGTCACGAATTCCGTGACATTAACGACATCTCATTAGCAATGTCGTTGCGTGTAAAGCGGCCTTAATGGTTACTTGACACCAGGGAGGGAAAATGGCTAATTGGGCACAATTTGGACAATTTCACTTAGGTGTCTACTCACTTTTGTTACCAGCGGGTACATTAATGGTTGTGTGTTGAGTTATATAGCGGGCACACTATATTTACACTGTTATACAAGTTGTACACTGACTACTTTATATTGTATCAAAAAGTGTTATATCTTCAGTGTTGTCCCATGAAGAGATATCATAAAAAATTTCCAAACGTGAGGGGTGTACTTATTTTGTAATATACTGTAATATATGCAGTGATGCTTTTACTTGCTTTCATACGGCATAGTGTTCGCTCTCAATCTGTCTATTAGACAAACATTTCCTTTATCTGTGCTGCTGCCGTAAGTCTGGCCAGTAAATTAGTAATGCTTTTCTATGCTTCAGAAAGTTTACTATGAAGGCAGGTTCAGTTTGTGAAATGGTCTTTGTTTATGCCTTTAGGTTATTAGAGAAGGCCACATAGATATATTCCTATCTTCTATGCCTGGTGCAATAAAACACCCTGGTTATACATAGCCAAATGTAATTCAGGAACTTCCCCCTTTAGGGTATGTGCGCACGTTGCTTTTTACCTGCTTTTTACCTGCTTTTTTGCTGCTTTTTCTTCTGCGCTGTTTAATGCCAAAATGGATGTGTTCTTCTATTCAAGCAAAGTCTATGGGAATTTGGGTTTCTTGTTCACACTATGTTGTTCAAAATGCTGCCTTTTTGTGGCAGAACTTTGGTCAAAAACTCAGCTTTGCAGTGCAAAACCCAAATGGCAAAAACAATTGACATGTTGCTTCTTTGAAAAGCTGAGTTTTTGACCAAAGTTCTGCCACAAAAAGGCAGCATTTTGAACAACATAGTGTGAACAAGAAACCCAAATTCCCATAGACTATGCTTGAATAGAAGAACACATCCATTTTGGCATTAAACAGCGCAGAAGAAAAAGCAGCAAAAAAGCAGGTAAAAAGCAGGTAAAAAGCAACGTGCGCACATACCCTTAGGATATCATTCACTGCAGTCTAGCGATATGATTGTGCTAAACTAAGGTCAGAACAGACTACCTTCTGGAAAATATGCTATGACTTTCCTAAATATCAATACCCAGTACATAAATTGCAAATCCCTTGTTGTTTAACTTGGCTAGAGCTGGAGCAGAACGAATGCCAAGGGCTTAACCTCAGAGGTGAGGGAAGAGAAGACACAGTCTACATTGATTTCATGACCTAATGTTGCCTACGCGTCACTTACCAGTTGTTGGTCAATGGGAGGAATTGCATCATGATGTCCATAAATGATAGCAGGGTTATACTGGCTGAAAAGTACAGGATAAAAAACTCTTTTCCCTAAAGAGAAGAAAAAATAAAACATCATTATAGGACATTAAGCGTCTGTTCAACAATGCATATGTAATCAATTAAAGGGAAGACCTCATTGACCTTATTTATACAGCTTCCTTGTAGACTTGCAATAGATGTGGAAAATTTGCATTATAAAAAACAAAACGTGTTTTTAGTAACTTTCCGCACCATAAAAGCATCAAAAATGCATGTAATCCACACCTAAGAATGTCAATACCAGGAAGTTTCAAAATCAAACCAGCTTTATTTAAAAACCACAGCATCAAAAACACAATAAAAACAAATGTTAAAAAAACAAACACAAAAATGCAATGAAAAAAATGTAAGTATACTAAATGATGCAGAGATTTTGCTGTATCAAAAACTCAACAAACACGGATTGTGAGAACATAGCCTAAGGGGTACTTTGCACACTACGATATGGCAGCTGCGATGTCAGTGGGGTCAAATCGAAAGTGACGCACATCCGGCGTCGCTGTCGATATCGTAGTGTGTAAATTCTTTATGATACCATTAACGAGCGCAAAAGCATCGTAATCGTATCATCGGTCTAGTGTCCGACATTTCTATAATTTAGCTGCAGTGACGGTACGATGTTGTTCCTCGTTCTTGCGGCAGCACACATCGCTGTGTGAGAAGCCGCAGGAGCGGGGAATATCTCCTACCTGCGTCACCGCGGCTCACGCCGGCTATGTGGAAGGAAGGAGGTGGGCGGGATGTTTATGTCCCGCTCATCTCCGCCCCTCCACTTCTATTGGCCGCGTGCCGTGTGACGTCGCTGTGACGCCGCACGACCCGCCCCCTTAGTAAGGAGGCGGTTCACCGGCCAGAGTGACGTCGCAGGGCAGGTGAGTGCATGTGCAGCTGCCGTAGCGATAATGTTCGCTACGCCAGCTATCACAAGATATCGCTGCTGCGACGGGGGCTATCGCGCTCGGCATCGCAAGCATCGGCTTGCGATGTCGTAGTGTGCAAAGTACCCCTAAGCTCTACATCACTATACATTATTCACAGAAAGCGGCTAAATCAGTAGTGTGGGCGGGGTTACAGAACAATCAACACCTCTGAACTCTGCTTCATCTGCAGCAGAGAAAACGGATTATTCCACAACTGCTGCACCCAGTAAACTAAGTGATACATGGCTAGAATCAGGGTCTCACCCTGTATTGAATTTTAAATTCAAGTGATTTGTCTAATTTAAATAACAGCAGATTTGGTTATCAGGCTGATTTATTTATTGAACAAATCAGTCAGCCAGCACCTTCATACAAATCACTAGGCACATACTGACAAGCAGGTTTCTCCTGTGTGAATATAAAGCTAAAAAGAGGAAAGACCTAGGATATCTCGAGTTCAAGGGATCTTTCTAAATTCAACCAGTTACATACTCTCACTGGTACCAGCAGCAGCCAAATGTGATGGGTTACAGCATTGAAAAGCTCCACCAAATATATAGTGGCCACTATCAGGTACTGCACATTGCCCCTTATTTCGATGAATGGGGTTGGATCTGCAATACCGTACTGAAGTTCTATGCAGATGACATGGCTCCTCTCCACAGCTGATCACATCTGGCTGTTGCTTTCACTGAGAACAGCTGATCCGTCGAAGGTGCTGAGAGACACAGTGTTATAGCAATTTTAATCTCATATTAAAATTCAATAGTCTGTATTAATTATAAGTTGTGTTATAGGAATTTTAGTCTCGTATTAATAGCTGGATGTTATATAAGTAATTGTAGTTCTCTTTACTCATGATTCTGTATCTGCTGATGTGGGAGTGTAGCTATTCCCTCAGAATTTGTTTATCTAGACTTCTCCTGTCTACACAATAGGGCAGAAGATAAAGATTTATTCAAGGTAAAAAAAAAAAAAAAAAAGTCTTATTATCTAGAATCGATAATAGTTCTAATAATCTATTATCTAGAATAGATAATCTATTATCTAGAATAGATAATAGTTCCTTATCTAGTGAGCTGGGAATTAAGGGATTAATGTTTTAAGGCTAGGGTGATATGTGATTGTCTGCAGCTGTTCCTTTGAAGTATTACTATAAAAAAAAACCTTGAATATGAAGGACTGGAGAAAACGGGTTTATTGCCGCGCTAAAAACCACGAGCATGTATAAGTCAAAATATTCTTTTTATTTAGATCATTCCTACGCGTTTCTGAGGCTCATCTGCCTCCTTCCTCAGGGAAAGAGATTCTTTTTCCCTGAGGAAGGAGGCAGATGAGCCTCAGAAACGCGTAGGAATGATCTAAATAAAAAGAATATTTTGACTTATACATGCTCGTGGTTTTTAGCGCGGCAATAAACCCGTTTTCTCCAGTCCTTCATATTCAAAATCTGCTCTATAACGGGGCCGCTGCAGAACCACCCAAGCGCTCATCCATGCTAATAAAGGGGTTGTGACTGGCACAACCCGGCCAGGTGAGTGCACTGTTTTTATCCTCTTTCACTCTGTAAACCGGGTAAAACCCTATTGCGCCTTTCTTTGTCTCCCCCACCACAGCACTATAAAAAAAAAACCAGCTGTAATCCTAAAAAGTCAAAACACTCATTTTCTTCTGAAAGGTTATGTATCCTCATATATATGAGAATAAAGTCTTCAAGGGAAGCAGATGTGTTCGGCCTCTTTGATTGATAAATAAAAAATTCTCCTGTCACACATACACAAACCAAACTGGTAATGATGACCTGTCTTAAGGATACGCCATCAATCTTAAACCCTTCATATCGGGGCCAATTTCCGTTTTTGTGTTTCCGTTTTCTATTCCCCTTCTTTCCAGAGCCATAACTTTTATTTTTCTGTCCACACAGACATATGAGGGCTCATTTTTTTGCAGGACGAGTTATACTTTTGCATGACACCATTCATTTTACTATGTAATGTACAGGAAAATGGGGAAAAAAATCCAAATTGAGAGAAATTGTGAAAAAAAGCCCCACAATTCGGACACTGGTTTTTTCCACTTGTTTTTACGGTATACATTTTATAATGAAAAAGACCTCAGAACAAGATTCTCCTCACGAGTACAATTACAGTGATACCAAACGTCTAGTTTTTTAAATATTTTAGTGGTGAAAAAAAATAATCAGAGGTTTGCATAAAACAATTTGGGGGTTGTGTCGCCATTTTCCAAGACCAATAATATTTTCATTTTTAGGTCAGTGGAGCTGTGCAATTGCCTTTTTTGTGGGGCAAGACAAAGATTTTATCAATAGCATTTTGGAAAAGATATGTTTTGATTACTTGTTAAAGCATTTTTAGTGGGTTTAAAGCAAGAAAAATAAAATGTAATCTTTGCATTCTTGTTTTATTTTTTGTTTAGAGTTTACCAATTGGGTAAACTATTTTATAATTTGATAGATTAGACTTATCTGAACCCGGCGATACCATGTGTATTTTTTTTTTTATTACCGGTATATCTTTAATGGGCCAAAAAGGGTCTATTTGAACTTACTTTTTTAACGTTTTATATTTTTTTAAAACATTATTTATTTTTTTACTTTTTACTGTTCTTAGTGGTCCCCTTAGGGTAGAAATGACAAATCCAGCCCACCACATCATTTTATGTGGCATGTGAGCTGGGTTGCCAGTAAAACCTGGGTGCTTTTCTCTGCCATACATAGCAGCAGGCAGAAAAAGGCACCTTCTATGATTTTTTTTCACATTTTTCCACCAGTTTGTATTGTATCTATCTAGGGAGAGCTCTTGTATAGCCCTGGCCAGTTTGTGCTTTTTGGTCCATGTTCGTACTCTGATGCATGGAGATCAGCATGAACCCATACAATTACAAGCAGCTCTTTGAAGGCAACAATAATGTTGGTGTGGCCCTTGGTAAAAATGAGTTTGACACTATGAGCCTTAAGGGACTTGAAGCTTTGATCGTCTGATTTTCACTATATGCAGCAATGCTACGGCATTTCTGTATATAGCACAAGTAATCACAGTCTCCTTTGAAGCCCAGCCACAGGCAGGTATCAAAGAAGCACTGCAATGACAGATATGGAGGCCTTCAGCAGATACCCCGCTGTCATAGCAACCCATCGGTGACTTGCGATCAAGTCACGGGTGCCGGTGGGAGCTTAAAATGGCACACTCACATGCAGGTACGAGTTAAATGCCACTGTTTTAAGTTTTACAGTGGGATGTAACAGGTTAAAAATCACATCACGGTCTTCGTTCTGCTCCAGATATGATTGTTAGAGTCGGGTCCTTGCTATAACACACAGCTATTAACTGCCGAATATGGCGCGGGCTCACCTTGGGAGCCTGCTTCATATACCCGCTTCCGACTTGCGTCATATAATTATGCTGGATATCGTGAAGGGATAAAAGTACCAAACAACCCTTTTCATACTGAACATCACTGTACTTATAATTTGAAAAACACTGTACTAGTCTAGAAACACATGATTAGTCCATATCAGAATTCAATACATAATTTTAGAATAATTTCTAATGTAAAAGTATAGTAATGTAATTGGTTGAAAATGAAGAGTTATAATGATTGCGAGAACAATGAAACATACAATGGGTACGGAAAGTATTCAGACCCCTTTAACTCTTTGTTTCATTGCAGCCATTTGGCTGGCCCAGATAGAGCTCTGACCTAAACCCAATTGAGCATCTCTGGAGAGACCTGAAAATGGCTGTCCACCAACATTCACCATCCAACTTGATGGAACTAGAGAGGATCTGCAAGGAAGAATGGCAGAGAATCCCAAATCCAGGTGTGAAAAACTTGTTGCATCATTCCCGAGAAGACTCATGGCTGTACTAGCTCAAAAGGGTGCTTCTCCTCAATACTGAGCAAAGGGTCGGAATACTTATGACCATGTGATATTTCAGCTTTTCTTGATTAATAAATTTGCCAAAATATCTACATTTCTGTTTTTTACTGTGGGATGGGGTGCAGAGTGTACATTAATGAGAAAAAAAATGAACTTTTTTGAATTTACCAAATGGCTGCATTGAAACAATGAGGGAAAAATGTAATGGGGTCTGAATACTTTCCATACCCACTCGTATAAAAGAAAACTAATCCCGGACTTTATGACAAGTGTTGCTTATGAGCAAGCATAAGCTTGTGTCCTCCTGCTCCATAGCAATGCATTCACTAATAATGCATGAGTTTAAAAATAAAATGGATAATGCATGCCGGAGATCTGAGAGCAGGTCTCAGTCGGACAGGTCATACCTGGCTGTGTGTTGATCCTACATGTGTTCAGAAATTCCACATTGAAGTAGATATCCACATCACAAAAAAACAGAAGGACATTGTTTCCTTTCCAGGCACGAGCACCAACATCTAATCCTTTTCCACGGGAGAATTCCTCGTTCAGTTGGATAAATGTGAAGTTCTTGAAGTTTGCAGCTCTGGAAAGAAAGAAAAGAAATAAAGATTATTCTTTACAGAATATACAGAACTAGTGTTATTTTTATACCAGGTATACTAACTGTATACCTGTGTATAAACTAAAATCATACAGACGAAGAGATATATACTAAAATAGTCATATATTATACCTTAAAGTGTACATATTTCGGGGGGAAAAAAAACAAAGACGCAACCTGTTAAGGGCAGTATAGCACTGCTGGGTCTGGGCTCTAAGACCCGCATTGATTAGGGCTCGGTACACATGTAGAGCATTTGGTGAGTTTTTTACCTCAGTATTTGTAGCCGAAACCAGGAGTGGGACAATCAGAGGAAAAGTATAATAGAAACACGGGCACCACTGCTGTATTTATTACCCACTCCTGGTTTTGGTTTACAAATCCTGAGGTAAAAACTCACCCAATACTCAACGTGTGCACATGGCCTTATTGCTCAAAGCACTGCTTGCATGATTTGAGCACATAGAGTGTCCCACAGGTTCAATAGTAAGTCTATGTGTCCGTAACCACTTTCACAGAGCGGTGAATGAATCCAGTTATACTATTGAGCTCATGAGCCTTTTTCTCCATGCAGCTACAGGAACTGTACACTTCACATTCGTGTGTTTTGACCAATTGGTGGGGGTCTAAAAACTTGGAGCCCCATCAATCATCAGCAGTGAGTACCTCAGCTGGGCCCCCCTCTTCACTGGGCCCCATCAGTAAGGAAAGTAATGCCCTTATGGCGGCCTTGCCAGCAAGTGCCAGTGCATGGGCCAACCATAGGATGCTCTGGTTCTCCGGATGGCCAGTCTGACACTGATCAGCACTATAAAGCCTCTATAATGAGAGCTGAGCGGCTCTAACTTTGAAAGATCGACTCAGAATTTCCTAAAATCTGCAGGTCCCCATGAATGTATTCTTTCAATCACTGCTGTGGGATAGGGCAGTGTAAGACATTTCAAGGGATACCGGTTTTGCCAATGTTTTGATTTTTGGAAAATTGGTGTGGATTACAACAGCATCAAGCTCAAAAATTTCTGCCACAAAGTAGGCCACATAAGTGATATTAACTTGGACAGTCTGAAACAACACCAATGTATTATTAGTAGTGATGGGTGAGCATGCTCGCCACTGCTTACTCTACCGAGCCTCTGAGTTTGAAAATGCTCAGGTTTTCCATTGACTTCAATTCTACACATTAGTCGAGTCACGTTGTACACTGGGTAAAAATTTGATTGCTTCGCTAAATCTTCCTCAATGTGAAAAAACACCCCATCTGTTTGACCCAGTCCACCTTTCCCACCACTTTTTAAATGTGATTACAGGTGGAAAATGTGGCCATTATTGCATACCTATAGCCATAGGGGCTATTTTAGGTGAAGGAACATTAATGCCTTATGTACTTGTAGAGAATAATGCTGAACAGCTTGGCAATGTTCTTGTAATATTTCATGAGAAGTGGCTTTCGATGATATACAATGCTTGGAAAAGTGCATAGATGTTCAAGTAGTGTTTTATGATATTACAATGAGTAATACATTTTTATTTAACATTTTATTATTGGACAAGAGGGGGGAACACTACATTTTTTATTCCATTTTTGTACGCATTAGGAACTTATGTTTTTCCCATTTTTTGTTTATTTTTTTATTAAAATGGAAACATAAATCACTTTATAATTAAAATAGATATATCAAAGCGATATGGGACTGTCAGAAGAGAAATTAGTTTGTGCCACTGAATTTCTGTCCTAAAGTCTGGAAACAGATTTAGTATGACATTTTCTGAGCAACTAATTTACTGATGGGAAAAAGACTGCTCGAATGGATCATCTTTTCCCTTTTAAATAGAAGTATAATAGGAAAAATTTCAGATTCTTAGAAACTGGCTTTTTTTTCACTTGTTTTATGTGTGTACTAGTAATGAGTTGGGTGCTCAAGCACTTTGAAGCTCGGATGGTTTCAACTCGAGTACCCGAGTATAATGGAAGTCAATGGGGGACTTTTCAGGAAGTTTTTTCGGAAAAATGATTGAATTCTCCTTTGACTTTGATTATACTCAGTAAATGAGTATCAAGCATCAAAATTCTTGTTACAAATACTCGAGCACCGAACAGTTTGCTCATCGCTAGTGTCTCCCCTTATTTAACAAAAACAAGTTCCAAAATGAGTAACAGGCCAATAGGATAGTCTGCTTTGCGCTGTTCACTTGTCGGCTTTGCTGAGTAGACTGGGACAGGGTAAGCAGAGTAGGGTGGTGGATTAAATGAGATCTACTTGTATAGCTGAAAGCTTTGATAAGGCAGGAAAGCAACATTATAAACCACACACATCATACACAGCTATACGGAGGTGCCATGTAGCACACCTGCCTTGTCTATACAGGAAGTGCGCCCCAAAATTATTTGTTTCTCCCTACTTAAGTGTCTACGGTATTACAAAAAATAATAAACACAGTGTTTGTCTGCTACGGACTCGCATTTAATTAAAGTAATATACAATGTATGAATCAATGCAATATGTTAGTAAACGCTTCAAGGTTTATCCAGAATTGTTTTGCTAAATGTCACTGGAACCGGAAAACATGGTGGAAAATTAGGAAAGGAGCTGCATTGCTAGATAATATATCTCCTTGTAAACCTCAGCCTAGAGCACAGATTCTTATGGTATGTGCCAAGACGAAATTAATGGCATTCACCTTTTTGTCACCAGCAACTGGCAGGAATAAAGTGTGCCCCTGCTCAGATTTTATACACTTCAAAAGTCAAGGAACCAAAACATCAAAGAGAGAGAGTGTCAATCCAGCATTATGAACAGATTATGCGGTCCTCAGAATGAGAAGCTTTAGAAGCATATCTGCATATGACCATATGTATATTGCCGGCATGAATTCTTGTTGAGAGCTAAAGTCTGTGACTGTGTACATAGCACAAATCTTATTATGATGAAGAGCATTTGTTAATAGTATAAAAAAAAAAAGAAAAAACACAACTCTGGACTCCTCAACATTATCATACATAATAAAAATCAACGTTATATATTGTAACAGTGGGATCATCCAAATTTCAGTCACTGTGGGACAGAAAATGTCAGGTCTCCTATGACAATCCAATTTTGCAACACATTTGTTACTTTGAGAGTTGACCGAGGAATAGGGATGAGCGGACATGTATATGTTTGGGTTCTCTAGGTTCGGACAGACTTTAGTTAAATGTTTGTTCTTGAACCCCGTATTAGTCAATGGGGACTCAAACTAACAGGCTCGACTTGACTAAGGAGTATAATGGAAGTCAATGATTAGGCAGTTTGTCTCTCTGCCCACATACAGCCAGCTATAAACAGAGCATTTTTGAGGGATCCGAAAATGTTGTTTTGACCCTTAATGAGAGCCATTCAGAGACTACAAGCGGCTCTCACTGGGCCGAGCAAGTACCTGAGCACCCTGATTAGCATAGGTAGAGCACCTGAACTCAGACAGAGACTTTAAAAGAAAGAAAAAAAGAAAGAAAAACTCTCCACCTTCTCCATTCTGTCCATCCATGAAAATCCTACCGGACTCGCCAGCTGATTTTCGGAGGAAGATTGTGCATGCTGCAATATTTTTCACGTCTCTGGTATGTGACATTCGTGGTTATGGAGATGTGACCATGTTATTTCTGCATCAGTAGTACCAAAGTCTGAAAAATTCACAGCTGTTTTACATCCAATTCCTTTCCTCACTTCTATTTCATAAATGTTGAGAGCAATGGCAATTTTCTTTTCATGCTGTCATTGCAAAAAATAAAAAAATAGGTTCAGTTTTGCTAATATGTAAATAATCTAATAGGGAGAAATTGTAAGAATGTAAATGTACCTAAGACCAATGCTTAGAACTATTGCCTGCTTTAATGTAATCATATATCTAAGAGAGTGTCACCGGAGCGTGAAGCCCGGAACAATTGATGAGAAAGATAAAACTGCAATATAAGAAATATAAATATTTTATTAACCCTGTAGTATTAGTTCTTGCTCCAAAGACTTTATCATAAAAAAAGAAAAAAAAGAAAAAGTTTGCATTATTTAGCAGTCACTGGATGTGAACTTAGCCTAATCGGAAAAATATCAGCATCACAGGACGAATATTGCTGCCAGGCTACTCTGTGCATCTGTAACCTGAGAAACTTAAAGATCCAGTCGTTAGTCTACACATGATCTCCATGAATCATGTTAGAGAATAAAAACCTTTCAGAAGACTACTTCTTTGAGAAGACCATACATTTATTCAGGCCATCAGTACCATAGCGAAAGATTTTCAGTTCTAAGTCATATACCTTGCATACAGGCTATCTTCTTTGAGAAGGACCACCCCTCTTGAACAACGTCTCTCAATACTTTTGGGTGGTCATTTAAAAAGGGATTTCACTAAAGATACTAATTCAGGTTTCAATTAAATTTCATAAAGTCTTCTAAAGGTAATCCTTCTGGCTGCATTACATAGAGTCAAGTTAAAGAACCACTCCAGCAGTATTTTTCCCCAACACTGTAGTGGCACTTTAAATGTATGTCCCCTTCCCCCGTTATATACTCACTTTCTATTGTTTTCATGGGGTTTGATTGCACCGCTCCGGTCCCACGACACCCATCTTGTGCTCGTAACTTCTGACTGGCTGTATTGCAACTCTATGAAAGCCAGAAAGAGGCTCTTATAGACATGTATTGAGTTGTGACTTCCAGGGTGCTCCATGAAACACCAGGGCTGCTGGCACGTCACAAATTGCCAGAGACCAGCTGGAATGGCGGAGGCAACAGAAGACGGCAGCAGGGGAGTATAAGGCCAGTGACTTACATTTAAGGCATCACTTAAAAAAAATACTGGAGTGATGTTTTAAACAAAATCTGTTATGGGAAATTTTTCAAAATTCAAGGGTATTCTTCCTAAAGTGGCCTTTTAGCGAAGGTTTTACAGCTTCTTTTTAAGCAAAATGCAAGGTAAAAATTAACCATCAGGTAACACAAGTAGTGGGCACTGGCTTAGTGGCATTATTTCAATTCCCAAAATAGATTTCCAATATTTGGATCCTGCAGAAATACAGTAGTCACTGTGTGACGCCCTGCAAAACCAGGTAGTCACAGTTAGGCCCCTGCACAACACCGGAAACACACAGCCAACCAGAAAACCCTAGTCACCCCCCCTTAGGGAAAGACACACCAGTGGGCGTGACCAGGCGGTTGGAACACGCCCACCCAGGGGTCTAGGCAGCCCGGGGCGGGAAAACAGGCAGTTAAGCTTAGATAAGTTTGAAGTTCAGCTTGGAGAGGAGCGTTGGCTGGAGCTAAGTGTAGCTCCAGCAGGAGAGTTCAAGTTGAACGGTACCAGGGTAGGAGCCCTGGTGCCACTGGCTAGGAGGCAGACGGTGGTCTCCATCAGCAGGAGACGGGAAGACGGCTCGGTGGAACCGAGGTGGACCGGGACAGGGTTGTGCCCGCCGGTAACGACACAGGGAACCGACCCGGAAACCGTAGCACAAAGGGGGGTACTCGGACCCTGAAGCCAGGACCAGAAACAAGTGGAACTGGTTAATTAACCGATTGAGGCCAGGACTAGAGATTCTGTCCCACCCAAAGTCCCTCATAAAAGACAACAGCCCACCGATTAGGGATAAAAGGTCACCGCCAGGGCCCATAGATCCCACGGGCCAGCGTCTCCTTAGGCCACATCCAGCCGGGAGTGGACTCCTGAGTTTCACACTAGGAAAGTCCATCTTACATAAAGCAGTGTAGGAAAATGATAGAGACCACCAGCCGGGTGGGGGACCTGAACGCAACCGGCCGTGGCACTGGCCACCATCACCTTGGTTTACCAGAGACTTGTGTGTTTTACTAACAGTGAGTACACCAGCACCCCCTGCGGTCGCCATCCCCTGCACCGAGCCACCGGGTCTCGGGGCCACCATCCCTGCCCACGGAGGGGTTAACAACTTGCTGCACAACATCTCCCCCGGGTGCCCAATAACCACAGCGGTGGTGTCCCAACTCACCACACACCATGGGTGGCGTCACAAACTTATTACGGCCTAGCCCGTACATCTACGTCCCCCCATTTATTCGGCGTGTCCGCGAGACCCCCGGGTCCGGAGACCCTCGAGCCACCACCCCAGAAGGCTCGGACCCAAGCAGCACTGGCTGCTGGCACGGGGGCGGCACAACTGGACTAAGATGGAATGGAAGGCATCTGCCAGTGCGATGGGGATCTTCTGTCTGAGTTCAAGAACCTATTTTATTACTCTTGTGAAAACATATCGCTCCCTCAGAGGATTGGGAAACTTAGAGCTAAGGTAATATCTTATTTACAGTGGATGGTTTTTTGGGTCATTCCTTCCCAATGCATCCTAATCTTAATGGCTGTTCCACTGCAAGAAGATAGAAAGTGACAGCTATGTGTTTGCATCATTGGTTCACTTTGGCACTACCTTATTTTTCCTCCTTTAGCCATATTATGTTTTCTTATGTTAGCTATCCGTCCTGTCACACAGATGAAATGCCTTGCAAAGGATTCATCTTTCAGTGCATCTATGTTTCTCAAAGAAATCATTTTTTTACATATATACATAAAGATATCAGTAGACATCATCGTAGAGCTAAGACTTGCTGTTTTAATCTTTAAACAAACACTGGTCAATTAACTTTACCTAGATTTAGTCCTTATGTGGTGACTCACTAACTAAACTGGTAACGTGCCGATAACACAGAAGTACCATAACTTCTGCAGCCAATGATTGGCTGCAGGGAGTCACAATTTTAAATGACCTAGCTTCACATAGGCGCAGGCAGACAGCAAAGTTCTCACAGGCAGGGATGGCAGCACTGAGGACTATGTGCCAGGCAGAGATTTCATATGACGTAGGCACACTGCTGACCATGAGAACACTGCTGTCTGCCTAGGCACATACGGTAAGAAAGATGTTCTCTACCTGAACAATGCTGCTATTATCTGTGCATTCTCGGCCACAACAGTTTTCGTTCACCTTTGATAAAACAGACACTGCTGAACAGAGGCCAAAAAGAGTCTGGAGTAACTATACTGCCTCATTATAGTGAATGCATTTGTTGCGGGTTTCACCTGAATCATGTATTTCGGAGATGTAGATGGAAACCCTGATGTACAGTTAGGTCCAGAAATATTTGGACAGTGACACAAGTTTTGTTATTTTAGCTGTTTACAAAAAATGTTCAGAAATACAATTATATATATAATATGGGCTGAAAGTGCCCACTCCCAGCTGCAATATGAGAGTTTTCACATCCAAATCGGAGAAAGGGTTTAGGAATCATAGCTCTGTAATGCATAGCCTCCTCTTTTTCAAGGGACCAAAAGTAATTGGACAAGGGACTCTAAGGGCTACAATTAACTCTGAAGGCGTCTCCCTCGTTAACCTGTAATCAATGAAGTAGTTAAAAGGTCTGGGGTTGATTACAGGTGTGTGGTTTTGCATTTGGAAGCTGTTGCTGTGACCAGACAACATGCGGTCTAAGGAACTCTCAATTGAGGTGAAGCAGAACATCCTGAGGCTGGAAAAAAAGAAAAAAATCCATCAGAAAGATAGCAGACATGCTCGGAGTAGCAAAATCAACAGTCGGGTACATTCTGAGAAAAAAGGAATTGACTGGTGAGCTTGGGAACTCAAAAAGGCCTGGGCGTCCACGGATGACAACAGTGGTGGATGATCGCCGCATACTTTCTTTGGTGAAGAAGAACCCGTTCACAACATCAACTGAAGTCCAGAACACTCTCAGTGAAGTAGGTGTATCTGTCTCTAAGTCAACAGTAAAGAGAAGACTCCATGAAAGTAAATACAAAGGGTTCACATCTAGATGCAAACCATTCATCAATTCCAAAAATAGACAGGCCAGAGTTACATTTGCTGAAAAACACCTCATGAAGCCAGCTCAGTTCTGGAAAAGTATTCTATGGACAGATGAGACAAAGATCAACCTGTACCAGAATGATGGGAAGAAAAAAGTTTGGAGAAGAAAGGGAACGGCACATGATCCAAGGCACACCACATCCTCTGTAAAACATGGTGGAGGCAACGTGATGGCATGGGCATGCATGGCTTTCAATGGCACTGGGTCACTTGTGTTTATTGATGACATAACAGCAGACAAGAGTAGCCGGATGAATTCTGAAGTGTACCGGGATATACTTTTAGCCCAGATTCAGCCAAATTCCGCAAAGTTGATCGGACGGCGCTTCATAGTACAGATGGACAATGACCCCAAGCATACAGCCAAAGCTACCCAGGAGTTCATGAGTGCAAAAAAGTGGAACATTCTGCAATGGCCAAGTCAATCACCAGATCTTAACCCAATTGAGCATGCATTTCACTTGCTCAAATCCAGACTTAAGATGGAAAGACCCACAAACAAGCAAGACCTGAAGGCTGCGGCTGTAAAGGCCTGGCAAAGCATTAAGAAGGAGGAAACCCAGCGTTTGGTGATGTCCATGGGTTCCAGACTTAAGGCAGTGATTGCCTCCAAAGGATTCGCAACAAAATATTGAAAATAAAAATATTTTGTTTGGGTTTGGTTTATTTGTCCAATTACTTTTGACCTCCTAAAATGTGGAGTGTTTGTAAAGAAATGTGACAATTCCTACAATTTCTATCAGATATTTTTGTTCAAACCTTCAAATTAAACGTTACAATCTGCACTTGAATTCTGTTGTAGAGGTTTCATTTCAAATCCAATGTGGTGGCATGCAGAGCCCAACTCGCGAAAATTGTGTCACTGTCCAAAGATTTCTGGACCTAACTGTAAGTGTTCAGCATAGAGCACAGGATAAATGGGAACTGATCCAAAATGTTCTGTACCAAATTTTGCCACCAAATAGCATTCAACTCAACCCACAAAAACACAAGTCCCCACTCAAGTCCATCATTGGCTAACAGCAAATAGGGGGCTTCACTGTAACCGATAGCACAAAAGCTACAAAAAAGCGCTATGGCTTCCTCCACCCCTAAAAAACAAATCCAGCAAAATCTGTGCTCCCAACTCCAAATGCGCCTTCTGAGCCCCACAATGTGCCTAAACCACATTTTGCATCCACGTATGTCATTTCTGTAGTGGAAAGACGAGTGATAAGGAATACAGGTATGCCTATTGTAGAAAAAGGATGCATTTCTGGTATTGAATTCTAATTGAGAAGTGTGTTATTTTTCCAAGCTTTTTTTTTAAGATAAAATAAATCAATAAAAAATGGCATTTTATCTCTTTAAATTTACTGGTATCTAACATTTATTACATAGTGAACAATGAAGATTCATAGCTAGCACCATATTTTTCGGACTATAAGACGCACCACCCCCAAAATTTTGGGGGGGAAGTGTGGGGGGGTGCGTCTTATAGTCCGATGGCTGCGGTGCGGTGGTGGTGGAGCGGGTGAAGGCAGGTGCAGTGGTGGTGGAGTGGGTCATCAGAGGCAGGAGCAAGCTGTAACAGCGCAACCCTGACCACGTGGGCCCGCTCATTTGATATGCACGCCAATCATCCCGCCCATCATCTCTCAGCCCTGAAGTCGGCGCTGACAGGTGGGCGGGATGATGAGTGGGGGATGCACGCATACTAAAGAGCCGGCCCGCGTGATCACCCCAGGCAACTACAGCCTGGAGTGATCATGTGCGGCTGTATTCACTGCCCCCCCCCCCCCCCGTGCATCATCATCAGTGCGGGAGGGCAGTGAATAAGTACAGTATACTCACTGTCCCATGCAGCATAGCGGTGTCCTCCTGTCTGCCGGCCAGCTGATCTGTGTAGAGAGCGGTGAGCACAGCGATGACGTCATCGCTGTACACATGGCTCCACACAGGTTAGCTGGCACACAGACAGGAAGCGAGCGATGGTGCGCGGAGTGAAGAGAGGGGAGTATTAGAGATGAGCGGTGTTCGAATCGAACTGTTCGCCAATCTCAAATTCGACCTGTTTTAGGCGATGTTCAAGTCGTTTGACGAACAATTAGCTTCAAGATCGACAGTTCGAGGTTATGTTTGATAACTGTTCGATCCCCAAAAGCGTAACTGGCTTTTCACAGTAATACGGTCATTCAATGTTAATACAGTGGAACCTTGGTTAATGTGAACAATCCGTTCTGGGACTGTGCTTGTTAACCAAGTTACTTGTTTAGCAAAGCAAGAATTCCCATAGGAAATCATTGCAATGCAGACAATTCCTTCCACAACTTGTTAAATGTCCCATCCTGGTCCCCTATTGTGCCATTCCACACATGCACAAACACACACGCACACACACACACACACACACACACACACACACATTATGCTCACCTTACCTTCCGTTCCATCGCCGGACTCCTGGTTCTTGTAGTTCGCAGGTACAGGATGTGTATTGGGTAACCATCGCGACCGATGCCGGAACTTCCGCTGCCAGAGCGCTGACGTCAAAGGCAGGAGCCGCTTGCCTCTGACTGGCCAGCGCGCTGCCTTTGAGTAGCGTCTGACAGAGGAAGTTCCGGCATCGGTCGCGATGGTTACCAGATACACATTCTGTAGCGGCGAACTACGCGTAACGGGTAACTATCGCAACGAGGGAGGAACTTCCTCTGTCAGACGCTACTCAAAGGCAGCGCAATGGCCAATCAGAGGCAAGCGGCTGCTGTCTTTGACGTCAGCGCTCTGTCAGCGGAAGTTCCGGCATGGGTCGCGATGGTTACCCGATACACATCTTGTACCGGCAAACTGCAAGTACCAGGAGGCCGGTGATGAAACGGAAGGTAAGGTGAGCATAATATGTGTGTGTGCGTTCATGTTTGTGCATGTTTGTATGTGTTTGTGTTTGCCTGCCATTGTTTTCAATGGTGTTCGAAAGTGTTCGACGCACACACCCGCCGTTCGACGAACTGAACCAAACTCGAACACTAGGGTGGTGGCTCATCTCTAGTGAGTATACAACAGGAGTCTTCCAGCTGTTTCCGCAAATCTGGCAGCGGCTGAAGTGAGTGCGAGATCCGCGGTGACTTCAGTCAGCTGATGTGCGGTGACAGCTGGAGTCACCACTGATCCCGGCGGCTCACTTCACTTGTGGCCTGACCCTCACAGAGAGCGGTCGTGTTCTATGGTTGCTCTCTGTGATTGTCAGATGTAGCAGAGCTGGATGCGTCGTGGAACATAGTGTGGATTACATCGGACCTGGGTGTTTTAGGGGTTAATAAAGTGGAGAAAGAGGGTGTTTTTTTGCCTTTTATTTCAAATAAAGGATTTTTATGGGTTTGTGTTTATTTACTTTCACTTAGAGCTTAGTGATGAGGGGGTGTCTCATAAATGCCTGCCATCACTAAGCTAGGACTTAGTGGCAGCTATGGGCTGCTGCCATTAACTCCTTATTACCCTGATTGCCACCGCATCAGGGCAATCGGGATGAGCTGGGAAAAATACCAGGACCGTCGCATCTAATGGATGCGGCAATTCTGGGTGGCTGCTGGCTGACATTTTTAGGCTTGGAGGGCTCCCAATAACGTGAGTCTCCCCAGCCTGAGAATACCAGCCCCCAGCTGTGAGACTTTATCTTGGCTGGTGATCAAAATTGGGGGAACCGCACACCGCTTTTTTTTTGCTTTTTTTTTAAATTACCCCCATACAGTGTCAGCAGCAGATCCTCGCCCCATAACAGTGTGTCATGACCACATTTTTTGCTTAAAAATTTTATTTTCCTATTTTCCTCCTCTAAAACCAGGGTGCATCTAATGGTCCGGTGAGTCTTATAGTCTGAAAAATACGGTGTATAAAACATAACTTTCAGTAAATCAGAAAAAAAATATTAAAAGAATAGGCAAGGCTTCACATATAAAAAAAAAAAAAAAATTAAAAATAATAAAAACGGGGACCCAGGTTTGGTATCCTTTGTAACAGTTAAAGGGAACCTGTCAGGTGCAATATGCACCCAGAACCATGAGCAGTACTGGGTGTATATTGCTAATCCCTGCCTAACAGTCCCTGTATACACAATCATAGAAAAAGGGATCTTTAGAAAAAGTGTTTCTAAAGATCTTTTATCGTATGCTAATGAGCGAGGGCACTAGTCCCCTGGGCGTTAGTTCCCCGGCCAGTCGCCCCCATTAGCATGTTAGTACGCCTCTGTGGGCATGCTAACCTGTTAATGAATACGCAGCGTCAGAGGATGATCTCACTCACCTCTCCGCTGCCATCGCGTCCAACGGGGGATTTCGGACCCGGAGTTTGGGTCATGCGCTCTATTTCAGTTTGTAGCCAGGACGTGTACACCCGGCTTCATAGTGTGCATGACCCAAACTCTGGGATCATGCACACTGAGCCGAAATCCCCAGTCGGACGCGATGGCAGCTGGAGAGGTGAGTGATATCATCCTGTAATGCAGTGTATTCATTAGCATGTTAGCAGGCCCACAGGAGCATACTAACATGCTAATGGGGGCGACTGGCCTGGGAACTAACGCCCAGGGGACTAGTGCCCTTGCTCATTAGCATACGATATAAGATCTTTAGAAATACCTTTTCTAAAGATCTCTTTATCTATGGTAGTGTATACAGGGATGGTTAGGCAGGGATTAGCAATATGCACCCAGAACTGCTCGTGGTTCTGGGTGCATATTGGACCAGACAGGTTCCCTTTAAATAGTGAGTGAGGGATTGTACCATTTATTCTAGCAATAGATCTTACTAGTACTGTATTGAAGACACAAAAACAAAAATATGAATATAGGAGGTGCAGAGATTAGCATCATACCTTGGCCCATGTGTTTATGAGGGTCTAAAAGGCTCCCTGCCACATAGGACTCCACTTTGTGAAAAAGAACACAGTAGGTGGGGGTCCAGTTATAGATTCTGTAATGGGGCCAAGAAGCTTCATAGAGAAAGGACGTTCAAAATATAAATTAGAAGTGTGTGATTCCTAGGGTTCTATCTTCAGAGTTCCCCACCGATACGATCCAAAGTCCCCAATTTCATGGGGTGGTGGTCATGTACACGCACTGCCACTAGTTATTGTTCATTGTACTAAGGAGGATGGTCAAGTAAAGCACTAAGCCATCTTCTTCAATGTCAAAGACAATGATTGCATCCCAAGAGATTACACACCTGTCAATAATTCTGTGGCTAGCGTGATAAGTTGAAATTGTGAAGCAAAACTATATTTATTTTACTCATTTATATAGCGCCATTCATTCCGCAGCCCTCTATCACTGTCCCCATTAGGGAATTTAGATTGCGTGAGCCCCATCAGTATGAATACATATGGGAATTCATGAATGGATAGTTTAATCACAGAAAATATTTGACATCTATATTATGCACTCATTCAGGATTGTATATTTTGTGTCATACTCACTTAGATGTGTTCTCCAGTATGGCTTTCACCTCTTGAGCCTGCTCTTTACCAAAGTATACCACTGTCAGATGAACTCGTTTATCCTGGTTTATGCATACTTCCCTGTAAAAGAACAGAAAAATAACAGTTCTTTAAAAGGTGTCATGTAGTAAGGTAAGACAACAAAAACAGAAGGAAGGCAGCAATTGTGAAGATACAATAAATTGTCTGGACACAGAACACTGTCAAAAAACACAGCAGATGGCCTAAGAGGAGAACAGAAATGGTCAACATAGGCAGCTACTCGGTTCAGTCTGCCTCATAATATTGGCCCATACTACAGACAATGGTGCCACCTTTAACAGACATTGGTCCCCATATTATTATCCACTGTGCCCAAAACCCCTAACATCTATAGTGCCACACTGACTGCTTTGTTCTCCATAAGATTCTTCTTCGTATTTGAGCAGCTGATGTACAATCTCGTAGAGCCTTTGAAAACAGGGATCAGCCCAAGAAGACTATGTTCTATAGTGGATGAACCTATAGGAGTTGTGTCTAGAACGTCCATTGAATGGAAATATGAGCTCAATAGCAATAATGTTAAAGGGGTGTTCCTATTGTATTAAATAGGAAAAATTGTGAACTGCTTGTAAAGACCAGTACCTCGTTTAAAATCCTCTCCATTTTCAAGAATGGGAGGTATTTTAATTTTGTACTGCGGTACTCTTTATAACTTTTTTTTTTTTTAAAAAGTACCATCGAACTCCAGAGAAAGCCAGTCTGATAGGCAACTAAGCACTTGCAAGCTTATTGCTGCAGAACTTATAGCCAGGTCAACCAGATTGCTGGATCCGACCAGCCTCAAGTGTCCCTGTGCTTCTCCTATGCTGCAGAGGTTAGCAACATTGAAGAGTGCACAATTCGGGCCAATTGGTCAACCACGCCGCCAGTCCAAACTGTAAAAGAATGCTCCACACATCAGGAACGTAGGAAGTTGGGAGGCAGAGGAACTCTTGAAGATAGGAAAACCCCTGTTATTATAATGTATGGATTCTGCAGTGAAGCAAACAGACAATAACCTAATGGGCGATTAAAGAAACAAAACATTTGAGACGTGTAGCAATGTGGAAGAGTGGCAATGCAGGTAGGCTCAGTACAGAATCTCTATGGACCAATTCATCAAATAGTGTACATGGTGTTTGAAATGTCATAACATTTTTTCCACAACTCTTATCTGCGCAAATTGAAGTGGTCTTCCAGAAACTGGAGTTGAGGTCTGGGAGTTGAGCTTCACTCCATCCTCAACCCGAAAAGGTCTCACAAGTTCATCTTTGATGATACCAGCCCATACCAGTCCCCACCTCCACCTTGCTGGCGTCTGAGCCAGAGTGCAGCTCTCTGCCCTTTACTGATCCAGCCTCTGGCCCATCCATCTGGCACATCAAGAGTCACTCTCATTTAATCAGTCCATAAAACCTTTGAGAAATCAGTCTAAAGATTTTTCTTGGCCCAGTCTTGACTTTTTATCTTATGTTTTTTTATTCAAAGGTGGCCGTTTTTCAGCCTTCCTTACCTTGGCCATGTTCCTGAGTATGGCACACCTTGTGCTTTTTGATACTCCAGTAATGTTGCAGCTCTGAAATATGGCCAAACTGGTGGCAAATGGCATCTTGGCAGCTTCACGCTTGATTTTCCTCAATTCATGGGCAGTTATTATGCGCCTTTTTTGCCCAACACGCTTCTTGCAACCCTGTTGGCTATTTGCCATGAAACGCTTGATTGTTCGGTGATCACGCTTCAAAAGTTTGGCAATTTCAAGACTGCTGCATCCCTCTGCAAGACATCTCATACTTTTGGACTTTTCAGAGCCCCTCAAATCTCTCTTCTGACCCATTTTGCCAAAGGAAAGGAAGTTGCATAATAATTAAGCACACCTTATATAGGGTGTTGATGTCATTACACCACACCCCTCCTCATTACAGAGATGCACATCACCTGATTTACTTAATTGGTAGTTGGCTCTCAAGCCTATACAGCTTGGAGTAGGACAACATGTATAAAAAGTATCATGCGATCAAAATACTCATTTGCCTAATAATTCTGCACAGTGTATATTTTGTTTTCATGTTATGCATGTAAAAATGTATTTCTAGCAGTATAAAGTAACTAAAAAAGATTTAATTTTATATTATATATTACTTCAGCCACCAGGGGCTGCCATTTTTATTTGCTGGTGTGCAAGTGCAGACACATGCCATAGAAGACTGGCCGATTGCCCAACCACTTCTTACAGCTGGGTGAAGTCAATGATAAGTCACTGAAGGAACTAAAAACAAAAAAAAAACTACATTCGCCCACCAACCCAATTCTCAATTAAATCTAAAATAGAAAGAAAATAGGCTAAATTGAAATGTCCATGAGTATGGACCGGCTATGGGTTTGCTCACATAGTTACATAGTTACATAGCTACTTAGGTTGAAAAAAGACCTAGGTCCATCTAGTTCAACCTCAACATGACCTTGAGAGCCTTGAATAAATGCTGAATATGTCTGAATATGTTGCCTCCATAAAACGTTAATTGAAAATTTACCCCTACAGGTAAATGACAAGCGGGGGTGGGGGTGGGGAGCCAGAATTACATTACAATATATTGTATATATTAGTATGTGAGGGAACTGAGGTGACAAAAATGAGGCGAGAACCCTAAAATGGTATCAATAAAAATGTCAGCTCACCGAGCAAAAAAAGCTCTTCCATAGCTCCAGTAACAGAAAGAGTTAAAATGTTACAGGAATCAGAAATTGGCAAGACAATTTTTTTTTTATTTTAACTGTATTTTTATTTTTTTTTTAGAAACAATTTTTGATCTATATTTTTCACTTTTTTTGTCCATAAGTCAGTATCACATTGTGTACCGCCCCGTGGGCTCGGCTGCGACCGCCGAGCTACTCGGATCCGTGCTCGTACGGTGGGTGGTGGCTCGAGCCTCTCACGGACCCGGGGGTCACGTCGCTCTGCAAGGGAGTTTTCGCTACACGCAGGGACTTGACAGGGAGTTCCACGGCCGGGGTCGCGGTGGTTTGGGATGTAAGTTCGTGACGCCACCCACGTTGTGGAGGCCTAGTTAGCGGTTGTGGTGAATAGATGGACACCACCGCTAACTAGGCCTCCTGGGGACGGTGTTGCGCAGCTTGGTGTTGACCCCTCCGTGGGTAGGGGAGTGATGGTCCCGGGGGCCCGAGGGAGGTGCTGAGGCGTGGGAGCAAGTGCGTGCTGGGTCCTGATGCGGTGCGGTGCGCGGCCCGAAGGCACTGGTGTACTCACTATGACAATACATGGGAGTCTCTGGTAAACCAAACGGGATGATTAACGGGGCCCGCAGCCGGCTGCAGCTTCTCCCTTATCAGGTTGGTGGTTTCCGCCTTTCTACTGCACCCCTTTGCATGAATGTTTTGACTCCTATGCCTAAGCAACGGTAGTCCACTCCCCGACTGGTATATACCGTAGGAGCCCGTTTGCTCGCAGACGCTGGCCCTTTGGGTCTCTATGCCTTGGCGGTGGCTTTACGCTGTATGGTTGGGCTGTTGTCTTCTAACGGGTCTTGTGTGGGATAGGTCCTTAAGTCCAGTCCGCAATCAGTTGATTTGACTCGGCCCCGTCGGTTCAGGGCTTTGTACTGGGTCTGAGTAACCCTCCTGGTGCTCCGGTTTCCAATCGGTTCCCCGGTTCGGTACCGGCGGGCCACCGCCCGACCCCGGTCCCTACGGTTCCACCGGCTGTAATCCCAGCTCCTGCAGGTGGCCACCACCGTCTGCCTCCTTGCCAAAGGTGACTGGGCTCCGATCCAGCCACCGGAGTAGTCTGTTGGCAGGCCTGGACACAGGTCTGCCCTTGAACTTGACTTCCCTCTACTCTGCACTACAACTTGTGTGTTTGTTTTCCTGCCCCCAGGCCTGTGAACTCCTCAGTGGGCGGAGCCAACCACCTAGCTCCGCCCCCCTGGTGTGGGCATCAAACCTGGAGGGTGGTGACAAGGGTTTCTTTGTTGGCTGCTGTCACCTAATCGGGGAGGGTGTGTGTGTGTGTGTGTGTGTGTGTGTGTGTGTATGTGTGTGTGACTACCTGGGACGACCTGACTAGTCCAGGGCGTCACAATTGCAGTCACCAAGAAAATGTTTCTGCACACTGATTCCAAACTTCTTTCACCCTTATCCTTTTGAAAGCACCCAGAAGAGGAATAGAACCTCAGTGTGTGAACACGCTTCTCTCACATCAACCGGTTTTATGGCCACAGTTGGAGCTGGCCAACATAAACCTTGCTCACCAAAAACCAAGCCTGGCCAGACTTGTGTCCTTTATTTCAGGTGATACACCAGGGGTTAAGTATTAGTGTCTGCTGTTTTCATGGGCGGGACTCCTGCTATTTAAACCCGCAGCTACGTGTCTATGGCTTCCAGATATAGCTTTGCTTTTGCCTTGCTCTTGGTTGCTTAGTCAGTCTGTTTTTGACCATCCTTTTGCCTGACAATTTGGCCTACTTTCGCAATTCCTGGTTTGATGTGACCTTCCTGTCCTCCCTTGACCTGCCAGTCCTGGTGGCCTGATACCTAGTAGTACGGTCTCGTAAGAGGGAGGGGAGTGGAGAGGTCAGACACAGAGCATCCCACCCACATTTACAACAGTCGTAATGTGAGCTGGCATTATACTTGGTTTCTATAACAAATGTCAGCACCTGCTGATAAGTAGTCATGGCTTACTGTGAGGAGGCATTGTCCATCTGGACAAATTTATAATTTACATAATTTTTGGGGCATAAATGACAGACTTTTGATAAATGTGTTGCAAATTGAAAGAAACACCAAAAAAATTGCAGATATGGATTGATGAATCAGACCCCAAGTATGTAATTCTAGACTTTATCAGTAGTGATGAGCGAGTATGCTTGTTACTACTCGGTACTCGCACGAGTATCACTGTACTCGGGCTACTCGGCGGGGACCGAGTAATCTCGCGATACTCGTGCTGTACTCGTGGTCTTCATCCCTGCATGTTGGCGCTCTTTTGAGAGCCAGCCCTCATGCAGGGATTGGCTGGCAGACCACTGCAATGCCACAGCCCTGTTAGTTGTGGAATTGCAGTGATTGGCCGGCCTGCACAGCGTGACCGAGCCTTTATACCGGCGGGCGCGCTGTGCTCTGCACACAGCCATCCAGACTGTCAGTGCAGGGAGAGTGTTGCTGCTTCAGGGAAAGGTTTGCGGCCCTTTATAGTTATTTCCATAGCAGGGCTGCAAACAGTGTGACCAGAAGTCCTTCTCAGGACTATTATAGTTGTATACAGGCAGGCAGGGTATAGCCAGGTCGGAGTACAGTAGCAGAGTCCTTCTCAGGACTATTGTTGCTGTATACAGGCAGGGTATAGCCAGGTCGGAATACAGGCTAGTGACCAGAAGAGTCCTTGTCAGGACTATTGTAGCAGTATACAGGCAGGCAGGCAGGCAGGCAGGGTACATAGCCATTCCTAGTGGTGACCGTATACCAGCCTTCATCATATCTGGGGCTGGTGTACACAGTCTAAAACAGTCCTGATAGTGTCAGACTTCTCAGCAATTGTCGCTCCTAAAAACCTGTTAGGTTTTTAGTGCGTCCGTGCTTGCATTTAAAAACCGCACGTGTGTGCCTGTCGGTGGCAGCGTACAGGTGCACGTTTTGCACAAACTATTATATAACGCACAAGTCTAGTGAATAATACACGTCAGTCAGCAGTGTCTGATAGTGTCAGACTTCTCAGTAATTGTCGCTCCTAAAAACCTGTTAGGTTCTTAGTGCGTCCGTGCTTGCATTTAAAAACCGCACGTGTGTGCCTGTCGGTGGCAGCGTACAGGTGCACTTGTGTGCATTTTGCACAAACTTGGATATAACGCACAAGTCTAGTGAATAGACGTCAGCACAGCATTGCAAAATGCGCAAGGGCGTTGGCAACGAACAAGGAAGTGAAAGTGATGGTGGTGCAGGCAGAGGCCGAGGTCGTGGGCATGCTCTAATTTCGCCACAACAAAGGGCCACATCTAGTCGCTCGCACGTCCTGTCCCAAATTCTTGGGGACCGCAGCAGTACACCGCTCCTGAACCAAGACCAGTGTCAACAGGTTGTTAGTTGGATAGCGGATAATGCTTCCAGTCAGATTGGCACCACCACAAACACTCTGTCTTCCACACGGTCAAGTGTCAGTAGCCGTGATACTGCACCGCACATTTCAGAACCTGATCCTCCTTCCTACCACAAGGCTGAGTACACGTCCTCGGACATTACTGATCCCACACTTGGACACTCGGAAGAGCTGTTCACGTTTCCATTCGCACATTCTGGCCTCTCGCCAGCTCCTGTTGAAGTGGGTCATGAGGAGATCGTATGTACAGATGCCCAAATATTTGAGCAGCCACGTTCTCACGAAGTTGGCAACGTGTCTCAACAAGGGGTGGACGATGATGAGACACAATTGTCAGGAAGTCAGGAGGAGGAGCAGGGTGCGGAAGAGGAAGACGACGTGGTGGATGATCCAGTAACTGACCCAACCTGGCAGGAGGATATGCAGAGCGAGGACAGCAGTGCACAGGGGGAGGGAGGCGTAGCATCCCAACAGGCAGTAAGAAGCAGGGTGGTGACTCCAGGCAGAAGTCAGGCAACCGTTCCCCGGAACAACAACACGACACAAGGTGCCTGTACAAATGTTAGGTCTTCCCGAGTCTGGCAGTTTTTTAAGTTGGCTCCAGATGATTCTAAAAAAGCCATTTGCAACACCTGCCATGCCAGCATCAGCAGGGGTACCAAAACTAGCAGCCTGACCACCACCAGCATGATCAGGCACATGTCAGCCAAGCACCCGACTTTGTGGGAAGTAGAACAGAGTCGAGGAGCAGTGCTTGCTGATGTCACTGCTACGTCTTCGCTTGTTGTGCATGTGAGCCAATCCCCTGTCCATGCTGCCTGCGAACAAGCCTCCTCCGGTCCTGCACATGCAGTTGCCTACGCAGAAATAACACCATCATCAAGCACGTCCTTGTCCCAGCGCAGCGTTCAGTTATCCATTCAGCAAACCTTTGAACGCAGGCGCAAATAAACTGCCAACGCCCCACATGCCACAGTTCTAAATGCTAACATTTCGCGACTGCTTGCGCTGGAAATGTTGCCTTTTAGGCTGGTGGAGACAGAAGCATTCCACGACCTGATGGCGGCAGCTGTCCCACGTTACTCGGTCCCCAGCCGCCACTATTTCTCCCCGTGTGCCGTCCCCGCATTGCATAACCACGTGTCACAAAACATCACACGTGCCCTGAACAACGCTGTTTCACCCAAAGTCCACCTAACCACAGACACGTGAACAAGTGCTTGTGGGCAAGGCCGCTACATCTCGTTGACGGCACACTGGGTTAATATTGTGGAAGCTGGGACCCAGTCTGAGCGAGGGACGGAACACGTCCTTCCCACACCAAGGTTTGCAGGCCCTACCTCAGTCAGGGTTTCACCCACACTCTACAGCTCCGGAATGTCATGCTCTTCAGCCTCTTCCTCCTCCTGCGCATCCTCATCCACTTTACCCTCCACACCAGTCCCAAGCTGGAAGCACTGCAGCACTGCCTCGGCGAAGCGGCAACAGGCTGTGCTGAAGCTAATCTGCATAGGTGACAAACCCCACAATGCAGAAGAGGTGTGGACAGCTCTGAAACAGCAGGCAGATCACTGGCTCACACCTCTGAACCTAAAGCCAGGAAAGGTCGTGTGTGACAATGGCCGGAACCTGGTGGCGGCTTTGAGGCGAGGCCAGCTGACACATGTTCCATGCGTGGCCCCATGTGCTCAACCTCGTGGTTCAGCGGTTTCTAAAGTCATACCCAGAGCTGTCTGATCTGCTGGTAAAAGTTCGCCGCCTGTCTGCACATTTTCGAAAGTCACCTACTGCTTCAGCCGGCCTTGCCGGCTTTCAGCGCCGTTTGCATCTTCCGGCTCACAGACTGGTGTGTGATGTCCCCACGCATTGGAATTCAACTCTGCACATGTTGGTCAGGATATGTGAGCAGAAGAGGGCAGTTGTTGAGTACCTGCATCACCTAAGCAGTCGGGAAATGGGTCAAACTCCACACAAAACACCTGAGGAGTGGAGATGGATGTCCGACCTATGTACCATCCTCCAAAACTTTGAGGACTCCACCAAGATGGTGAGTGGTGATGACGCCATTATTAGCGTCACCATACCGCTTCTCTGCCTTCTAAAACGGTCTCTGCTCAAAAACAAACATGATGCATTGCAGGCGGAGCGCGATGAGTTGGAGCAAGAAACAGTAGTGGGTGTGGGTGATAACACACAGCCCAGCCTCATCTCATCACAACATGCAGTGGAGGACTATGACGAGGAGGAGGATGAAGACATGGAGCAACTCTCCGGCCAAATTGAGGATATGACATGCACACCAGTCATATCCTCGGTTCAGCGTGGCTGGCCAGAGGACAGGGTAGATGAGGAGGAGGAGGAGGACAGCATGTTCAGTCATCGTGTTAGTCTGGATACTGAAGTGATGGCTGTTAAGAGTCTGGCGCACATGGCTGACTTTATGGTAAGCTGCCTGTCTCGTGACCCTCGCGTTAAGAACATCTTGGCCGACAATCATTACTGGTTGGTAACACTGTTAGACCCACGCTACAAGGAGAACTTTATGTCTCTTATTCCCGAGGCGGAGAGGTCAGCCAAAATGCAGCAGTTCCGGAAGGCCATAGTCACGGAAGTAGGCAAAGCATTCCCCTCACAAAACGCTAGCGGCATAGGTCAGAAATCAGTGAACAACCAAGGCGTACAGCCGAGAGGGGCACAAGTCCAATCCGACAGAGGTAGGGGAACAGTCTTTAAGATGTGGGACAGTTTTCTCAGCCCCTCACGTACCACAGCCCCTGAGGTGTGGGGTAGTGCCACAAGAAATCCTAAATTTGCCCAGATGCTCAAGGAGTACCTTGCAGATCGAACAACTGTACTCCGACATTCCTCTGTGCCTTACAATTATTGGGTATCCAAGGTGGACACGTGGCATGAATTGGCTTTCTACGCCTTGGAAGTCCTGGCCTGCCCTGCCGCTAGCGTTTTGTCAGAGCATGTTTTTAGTGCCGCAGGTGGAATCATTACAGATAAACGCACCCGCCTGTCAACTGAAAATGCTGACAGGCTGACTCTGATCAAGAAGAACAAGGGTTGGATTGGGCCAGACTTCACCACACCACCAGCAAGTGAGAGCGGAATTTAAAGTTTGTAACGGGAATTTGCCATGTACCTCCACTCACCCATGGGTACACACTTCTGGACTTTGGATAATCGCTGGACTGCTCCTCCTTCTCCTCATGCGCCACCATGATGACCGTTACAATAGTTAGGCCTTTGTTTCAGGTATACCCCCAGTGGTAAATTTTTTCGCCCATTCTTTTAGAATGGACATTACAATGACAGGAGACCTGCTCCTTTGCAATGGGAACAATGTTTTGAGGCCCTCATGCACGTCTCTATCCAGGGACAATGTGGAGCCTCCCAATTTTTGGCTGCCCTGCCTAAGGGCTATACTACAATAGACCCACTTCCTGACAATGGACACTTCAGGTTTACAGGCCCTCATGCACGTCTCTATCCAGGGACAACGTGGAGCCTCCCAATTTTTGGCTGCCCTGCCAAAGGGCTATACTACAATAGACCCACTTCCTCAAAATGGGCACATTAGACTCAAGAGGCCTTCATGTACGTCTCTTCTCAGGGACATCGAAGTGCCACACAATGTTTTCACGTAAAATCTTTCATGTAATCTCCAAAAGTAACATACACCAGCTCTATCTCACTATTGGGTATGTGCCCTTAACATTTCCGCCATGAAAATTCATTTTGGTGTCATTTTGGAAGGTTTTCTGGTGAGTCCGTAAAAATGGCGTAAAACGCGGACAAAATTGTTCACAGCTGTGACTTTTGAGTGATAAATGCTTCAAGGGGTCTTCCCCATGCTGTTGCCATGTCATTTGAGCACTCTTCTGAGACTTTTGTGACATTTTTAGGGTTTCTACATGCTGCCGGGGGTCATTTCATAAAAATACTCGGGTCTCCCATAGGATAACATTGGGCTTGGTGCTCGGGCCGAGTACACGAGTATCTTGGGATGCTCGGCCCGAGCCTCGAGCACCCGAGCTTTTTAGTACTCGCTCATCACTATTTATCAGCTCTATAAAAGCATAAAGATACAGATACTGCATAAAAAAAGTGAAAACATAACAAAAATCATGCAAGGTTAGAGTCTACCACTTTATTTTCTCATATGCTTGGAAAGTTACCTGGTCATAATTTTCCCATGTAACAACCCTATGCAGAGATCAAATGTTACTACATGTCTACCTTTCCAATGAATGATCAACCATAGACATGTTGGGTCTGCTCAAGGGAAAGCTATTCTTTGTTAGCACTCCACTCTGGCTTAACAATAGTGTCACTTTATGATATTTATATGTCCTTATAGTCACTTTACATTTTTTTTTTAAAAGGCACATTGACCAAGAAACTAAGAAGAAAGCTACCGTCTGTATAGTGCCATATCCTCCTGCTTTATCCAGGGCTCAAGCAGCACAAGAGAGCAGTTACTAAATAGAAATACTCTAGTGAATTGACTCCACTCATTCTGTCCCAGTCTATACAGCAAAGCTGAAAAGTGAGTCTTCCTTTGTGACCATTGTGGACAATTGAGTAATGGTTTTTTATATGGATAGTTACAAAAAAATCTGGAACTGAAGCTGGAAAAAACTTAATCTGAAATTAGCCTAAATATCAATACAGCAGTTTCTGAAATAAAATTTATTTTGGTTTTATATTCAGAAATATGGGTTATTGGGTTCTAGGTATTATATGGCAGGAGCCATAATAAAATTTTTTGTTTAAGTTTCAGTTTTTCATTTTTTGTTTATTCAGCAAGACTTCATTCATATAGAATAAAACATTCACATTATTTATATTCAGACATAAAAGTGAGAAATATGTAGCGCCATTACAAATGACCAATGTGTTCCTGACTTTTTATTATAAATTGGTTTGCAGCCATAGTCAAGCTTCTAACGTTTTAATTAAGGCAAAATAATATATCTGTGTTCAGTCAGTATTCCTCGCAAACGATTGAATGCAATTTCAACAGAAGGCACCATACTAATCTGTGAGTTGCCATGCATTTCCCTTGCCTTACCTTGCTGATAAATGGCATTTATCTTCTGATTCCTATTTCTCGCAAATTAAATATGTAAGATGACTTATGAATCGCTTTTTCAGACTGCAGACTTTGTACTTTTAGTGAAATATAGACAGAAACTCCAAATGGATTGCACACAATGTTTTTTAAAGCACCACTCCAGCGTTTTGTTTTTTATTTATTGCACCACTAGAGTGGTGTTTTAAATCTAAGTCCCGTTAGAACTGTCTGATACTCACCTTCCGGTAGCTTCATCTTTTACGAGGGGCTGCTAATTAGTCTTTGGCTTTGTGATCTTTTTTTGTTTCTATGGTTAACGAATGTTACATCACATGAAAGCCTTATTTGTTTAATATACGTTTTGAAAATGTTGTGCTTGTTGCTTATGGCAACAGTGTTCTACGCACGCGGGAAAACAAAATGGCGGAGTGTAATGCGATATTCAAAGCAACTTAGAGCAGAGGAATAATAAAATTCTTGTTTTTGCAAGGAAAGTCCACGAAGGATATTAATGGTGATCTGTCGCAGAAATTGGGGATCAATGCCCTTCATATTCCACAGTTAAGAACTGGGTTGCTAAATTTAAAACGAGCCACTTCAGCACCAATGATGAGGAACGTCCTGGACAACAGAGTGGTTGTTGTTCCGGAGATTGTCGATACTGTGCACAACCTCATACTGGAGAATTTCAGCTAAAACAATAACAGACTTCATGGGGATTTCCCGTGGACGTGTTTGTGTCATTATCCATGAACATTTGGACATGAGGAAGGTATCTGGAAAGTGGAAAGTTTATTTGTATGACTCTGAAAACAAGGAGCAGTCAAAAGAGTGGTGGCACAGTGGTTCTCCTCATCCAAAGAAGTTCAGGATGCAAAAATCAGCCATTAAGGTGATGGCATCTGTGTTTTGGGATAAGGAGGGCGTGCTGCTAGTGGACTACCTTCAAAAGGGTTCCACCATCAATGCAAGGTATTACATTGAACTTTTGGACCAATTGAAGGCAGCTCTGAAGGCCTAAAGGCGCGGCAAGTTGTCCAAAGGAATCTTATTCCTGCAAGACAATGCCTCCATTCACACTGAACAAGTGCCCACGGCAAAACTGACAGAGCTGGGCTTCCAGCTGGTTGACCACTCGCCTTATTCACCAGATCTAGCTCCCTCAGACTATCATATGTTTTGAAACCTGAAGAAACACCTCGAGGGTACCAAATTTCACACCATTTCTGATAATATGGCTGCTATGGATGCCTGATTTGAGGCACAACTGAAATCCTTCTTTTTGCTAGGCTTACAGAACTTGGAATACCGATGTAAGAAGTGTGTTGACATCAGTGGAGAGTATGTGGAATAAATGTTCGTCATCCTATCTCGTTTCTTTCTGCGTAAAGCCAAAGACTTATCAGCAGCCCACTCATATTGCCACAGTTTCCGTCGGTCTTGGTGATTTGCAACATGCCAGTGCGCTCCAGTGTTTCATGTAGCATGCCGGAGGTCACTTTTCAATTCAACTTGTGGGAGCCTCACTCTGGCTCTCATAGACTTGTATTGAGAGTTTGTGATGTAACTTCTGACTTCCAACCACTATAAATTACAAGATGGGGCCGCGGGACCGGAGCGGCATCGTTAAAAGGTGAAGCCTCCAGAAGACAAGTATATGACAGGGAGTTTACCTTTAAATAGCCACTTCATCGCTGAAAAACAAACACTAAAGTTGTGCTTTAAATAAAGGTGGTAATGTGCAGTTTTAAAATCCAGACCGTATTTGCTTTTATGTAATTCACTTACTTTATAGTCTAATTACATGAAAGGGGTTGACTTTTCAGATTAATCACTATTACTTAAAAAAAAAAACCTGGTGATCAGCTGTTTTTGGCAATGGAAGCTTTAGCTGTCACCTGCAAGACATAGTATAAAAAGGTGGCTGTTGAATGCTCGCCAATGTGTTAGCAGCTCTCTGCTCAAGCTCAAATAGGAGGTCCTCTACCGGTCATCCCTCTCAACTGAAAAGATTAAATGCGATTTTCATGATAAAAGACCCCTTAAAAAAAAATTAGAATAGCTGACGCATAGAAAAAGGTTTAGTGGCAAAGCTGTGTGTAAAGAATATTAATAACAAGAGTCAAAAATTCCAACATTGTAGATATAGGAATGATTCTCATAGATTGCAAGAGTCAACAATACAAGAAATATTTCTTCACATTACAATTTAATGACAATTTGGTTTCTAATTTGCTTTTAAAGACCGATGTAAGATCAAATACCATTTTCACAAGTTAAACAATGCAACACATCTAATAAGTATTAAAACAAATATCTATGTTGTACTGCTCTAGGTATAACTGTTTCTTGAAGAATAAGGTCGGCATCACATGATATGATATATCGGGCGATATGTCGTCGGGGTCACGGATTCCGTGACGCACATCCGGCATCGTTAGAGATATCGTAGCGTGTGACAGCTACGAACGACTGTGAACGAGCAAAAATACTCACCTTATTGTTGCTCGTTGACACGTCGTTCATTTTCATAAAGTCATTCCTCCTTCTGTGCGCTGGTTGTTCATTGTTCCCATGTCAGCACACATCGCTCCATGTGACACCCCGGGAACGTCGAACACAGCTTACCTGCATCCCGCCGGCAATGCAGAAGGAAGGAGGTGGGCGGGGTATTACGTCCTGCTCATCTCCGCCCCTCCGCTTCTATTGGGCGGCCGCTGTGTGACGTCGCTGTGACGCCGAATGTCCCTCCCCCTTCAGGAAAAGGATGTTCGCCGCCCACAGCGAGGTTATTTGGGAGGTAAGTACGTGTGACGGGGGGTTACCGACTTTGTGCGCCACGGGCAACACATTGCCCGTGACACATAAACGACGGGGCGGGTGCGATCGTTCATGCAATCGCACGATATATCGTCACGTGTGACGCCGGCCTAAGACTGAAGCAGAGAGAAACCATGGAAAAGGAATGGCCAGCAGCGTAGCTACCGGAAGATAGTGGTGGGAGGATGGGTTTTGCATGCCATTGCAGTCAAATTCTGTAGTATAAAAAAAGGAGACATGGTCTCATCTGTCCCACCATATTACTTTCCATTCTGTAGTGTATGGCATAGGTAGTATTAGACATGCCCTACAGAACTGAAGACTCTCCTTGCAGGTGGCGTGATGTCACTGCGTCACGCTGCCTGCACCAGCACACTCATTGTGAAGGCGGACTCAGAACGTTTTTTTTCTTTTTTTTTTTTTGGCTGCACTTTTACTTTTTTTGTGGGCGACCCATGGAGCATTATTAGTATACAGGGGGAGATTCATTACATTTTTTGGGGGACTTAGAGTATTATAATTAGTGTGCAAAAACTTAGGACAGCTTTATTACTACACTTGTGGTGAAAAAAATTTCAGAAGTTTTGAAAAGAAAAAAAAAAGAATTGCGCTTTTGTCGCCATTTTCTGAGATTCATAGTGTTCTCATTTTTTAGCATCTGGGGCTCAGTGGTGGATTATTTTTTGCGTATTGACCTGGTGTTTTTTATTATACAATTGTTCCGTAGAGGTTTTGATCGCCTGTTATTGAATTTTAATTAAATGGCGGTATTCACAGGAAACCTGTCATGGCAGCCACAGAGGTCATCATTTGACCGCATGCTGCCATTCCATCCTATTGGCAACCCATGATTACATCATAGGGCTGCCGATGGCAGCGGTGAACAGCGCGATCCCCGCCGGAGCTCTTTAGAGTATGACAGAGCGATATAAGGTATTAACAGGAACAGGTGGATCTCTGATTCACCCGAGCTTGTTAGCTGCACATGTCTGCTAATTAGATCAGCAGATACAGTATGTGCAGGCAATAATGCGAGCTCACATTAAAAAGACAGATACCGTTAAAGACGTACCAGTATATCCTTGGTCGTGAAGGGGTTAAGGCACTCAGATGCTTTACAATGTGAGAGGCACAGTGGTGTACATTACAATACTGAACACAATATAATATAATAATACTGAATATAAACACAACACTTTTGTTTTTGACCATTTTTCATAATCTGAACTCAAAATTCGAAAACTTTTTCTATATACAAAAAAGACCCTTTTCTCTCAAATTGCTGACTAAAATTTTTCTAAAATTTGTATTATTGAGCGCTTCTCCTTTGCGAAGATAATCCATCTATCTCACAGGTGGGCACATCAAGATCCTTTGGTAATCTTTAGATTTCATGATATCTTGCACTTAGTCAAGGCACGCTGTCCCAGAGTAAAAAGAAACCTAGGATTTCACTGTATTGAGCGCCCTCGCTGGCTGCCGTCAGTGTTTTCTCTGTATGGTCTCCCCGAGATCAGTGATTGTTTTGTCTTGTTGGTCTACTAGGCATTGCTCCCTCCTGGCCAGAATCTTACTCCACACTGATGAGGGGCAATACCCCGAAACAGCTGTCTGTGGATGGATACCTGGCCTTGGTATTTCCCTTGTCATATCTTTAAACTTGTCAAAGAGTTAGATATTGACTAAAAGGGCCACTTCATATGGTGGTTATGGTGGTTTCCTAAAAAGAGCCACTCCTTGGCTAGGTCCTTCCCGGAGGGATATCTGGCTAGTTTCTGTGTCGAGACTTCTAATAGAGGCTCCACAGACTTTTTTGATTAGAGTAAAAAGAAAGTTTGATTTTTCTTGATCAGCTCACCACAGCCAGGCGAATATATCCAAGACTTATGTTCAGCAATGCACGGACCAGTCCATGGGCCGGTATCCCAGGTGAAGTCAAGGCAAAAAGTAATAATAGATTGTCCCCTATATGCATGAAATAGAAAAAAAAAATTCTTCTTTAAATGAATTTTCTTTATGGAAAAATATATTAAAACATTTTAAATATTTTATTTGGTATGGATCTCTTACTCGTTTCAAGCTATTGCAGCTCTTTGTCCATAACAACCAAAATATTTAAACATTTTTAATATGCTTCTATTAAGGAAATTCATTTTAAGAAGAAGAGAGATTTTTTTATTTGATGCATTTGTTGGACAACCTATTATTATTACTCCTGATCCAGTGCCAGAGGTAGCAAACAACTCCCAAACATCTTTAAACCTCCACCATATTTTACTAAAAGTACAGTGTTCTTTTCTTTGTAGGCATTCCGTTTTCTGTAAACAGTAGAATGATGTGCTTTACCAAAAAGGTCTATTTTGATCTCATCTGTCCACGACAAAACACTTTGCCAGATGGATTTTGGCTAATGTAAATTTTGACAAACTGCAGTATAGCTTTTTCTCTGTGTCAGCAGTGGGGTCCTCCTGGGTTTCTTGCCATAACATTTGCACAGACACTGATGCACAGTGAGTCTGCATGACAGATTTCTTTGAAGCTTGATTGGACTGCTTATCTACCATCCGGACTATCCTGCCTTGCAACGTTACGTTAATTTTTCTCTGCCGTCCACATCCAGACAAATTAGTTACTGTGCCATGGGTTTAAAACTTCTTTATTATGTTGCATAATTTGGACAAAAGAACATCAATTTATCTGGAGATGGACTTGTAAGCTTGAGATTGTTAACATTTTTCAACAACTTTGGTTCTCAAGTCCTCATACAGTTCTCTTCTCCTCTTTCTGTTTTCCATGCTTAGTGTGTCACACACAGACACACAATGCAAACATTCAGTCACATTCTCCCCTTTTTATCCAGTTTCAGGTGAGTTTTCATATTGCCCACACCTGTTACTTGCCACATTTGAGTTTGAACACGTATCACATACTTGAAAAAAGTTGTTTACCCACAGTTTTGGAAAATTGTCAACAATTTTGACCTGGCCATTTTTGGGATATTGAGTGAAATTATGCCATTTTACCTTGTTTTTGTGTTGTTCCAATGTATACAAAGAAAATAAACATGTGTATAACAAAATATGTGTAATTTCAATAATTTTCTAGCAGAAAAAACTCATTTTGTGGAACAATTTCAAGGGTGCCAACACTTTTGGCCATGACTGTAATAAACAGGGAGTGGGCAACGCTTATGTCTTTATAAGATTTAGAATGCTACAAGGGCCCATACAGATGACCAACATGCAGGGGGGCACAAGGTTCAAATTTTCCACAGGGGCCCATCGGACTTTAGTTACACCACTGGTCAAGTGTAACTTTGTTTGCACACAAGTCACAGCTGGTAGCCATCATGGCTGTCTGGGCACGATGGAAAAGGTGGGAAAAATGAATGACTACATCAGAAAGAATGTAATTTGTAAGTCACCATCTATAACTGTTCTGAAATTTCTTAATATGTTTTGCAGAATTGGTATGTTCCACTATATGGTCACTGTATTGGAAAGACCTTTTGTGATTAAATATAATATGTTGATATGGTCTTTCCAATAAGGATTCTCACATGATATATGGAGAATATTGATTGGCCTTTACAGTCTTTGATGCACGGAATGGATTCATGCCTACCTGATCTTGCATATTTCCATATTGCTTGTGGTTATATATGATGTACTTTGATCTGTCCATGTTACTATGTTCTGACTGCTAATATACAATTACATTATACTATTGTTTATGTGATTTCAATGCCCTTCTTGTAGTCAGGTACACAATTCTTTGATGTTCTCCTTCTAACACTTTAGTTGTGATAACCCCTTTGACATATACTGCTGCATGCAGGGTGTGCGCTCGTCTTCCCCAGTCTGCTTGTTCCCGGCGATAGCATTGGTCTTGGTGTATGTGCAGGAGCCCTGCTGATTGCCTTGACCACTGAGGCAACGATCTTGAGGGTCATTGCTCACGCGCTAATGATGCGGTCAGCTGACATCTATGCACTCAACATCAGATGTGTGCTTCTGATTTAAAAACTCTCCGCACCCATATGGTACTGTGACGCCCTGGACCCCAGGGGTCCCAGGTAATTACATCAGCCACATACACACACACCCCCATCCCCTGTGAGATCACACACATGTCACCCGATAGGGAGACCTGATGCCTCCCCCAGGGCAAGTAGAGCACACCAGATGGGCAGAGTCAGGCGGAAAGACACGCCCACGAGGAGACTACTGTCCTGGGGCAGGAAGTTCAAACAGAAAGAGTTTAGAGTTGACAGTGACAGGAGGTGAAAGAGGAGAGAGACTGTCAGGGACCCGAGTAGGAGCCTGGGCCCCCTTGGAAAGCATCAGGCAGGCGTTGGTGGCAGTCTGCAGGAGTACCAATACAGCAACCGGCGGAACCATACGGACCGGGCCTGGGTTGTGGCCCGCCGGTCCCGAACCGGGGAGTCAAAGTGTACCGGAGCACCAAACAGAAGGGTACTCAGACCCCATCCTAGCTTAGAAGCCTAGGCGAATTGACTGATTGCTGGCCGGACCTCAGGGGTTCATCCACAACCAAAGTCCTGAAAGAAGGCAAAAGCCCACCGAGACTGGGTGTGCGCCACCGCCAAGGGCCAAGCACCCGATGGGCCAGCGCCTGCGGGCAACCGAGGGCTCCTCCGGAAGCTCAACGCCGGGGAGCGGGCTACCACTGCTTAGGCAGGGGGGGGCGAAACACAAACATCCAGAGGTGCACAGGAAAAGGGGCCACCATCAACCCCACAAGGGACACCAGCAGCTGGCCGCGGGGACCGACCACTACCGAACTTTGGTTTACCAGTGACAGTGTGAATTAATCGTGAGTACATCAGTGCCATCCGGGCACGACACACTACACAGTGGCACGGCGCCCTGCACCCCGACTACAACAACCACCAACCCTTACAGTCCCCCACCGGGCCCCAGGACACACCGCCCTTACCCACGGAGGGGCTAACATCTCGGCTGCGGCCGCAACACCGATCCCGGACGAGCCCGCCATCACTTCAGCCGCAGCGGTGGTGCTTCTCCCGTCACCACGACCCGTGGGTGGTGTCACGACCCGTTACACGACCACCATCCTCCCACCGCCTACTCCCCTTTAACAAGAGTGCCGTGGTTCCCGGTCCGGAGGCGCTCGTGCCACCAACAACCCGAGCCCAGACCTCGAGCTGCTCGGCCCGAGCAAGCGGAGGAAGCGGCCGGGCCCCTCTCAGGGCGGTACAGTACCACATTCTGTCATGTCCTCCCAATGAAGCTAGACACACAAACAGCGAAACATACTGTACGCTGGGGCATTTTGAACATCTGTGATGTGTTTCCTAGTCCAGTTCTGTACTTTCCATGACCATATAGGTACGTGTTCACTCTTTGAGAGTCACTCACCATTTAGTACAATATTTGGTAGGGCACTTATGGGTCTTATGATCACTCCATGATTTTTACACATGCTTGACATACTCAATGCAGTGGTGTTTGTTTGTAACATGGCCCATGTGCCATTAACCCTTCTGGGTTTTTCGTATTGTACATGCACTTCATTTGAGACATTTTGTCCATTTTAAACGCAACTGTATTTATTATTTGTCCACTTCTTTTTTGCCAGATTCTATTCATCCAGTTTCCGGGTCATGTTACAGTTGTCTTTTTTTAACTGTCTTGTTATTGTCTTTTGTACACTTGTTTTTCACTTATGCACTTTAATAAATGCATTTGTTTTTGCATTACTCGTATGTCCTCCAGTTTCTTCTTATTAAATTATGGAGTCTTTGTGCATGTCCATATGAGAATATATGACATATGCCCTATAATGATTTAGCATTTTAAAAGAAATGCTTATTAAGTATTTTGTATTTATTAATAAATAAATTTGTATGTGACCATGAATTGGGGTGCTATATTCTTATATATAAATACCAAAGCCTTTCTTCATACAATTACCACAAGGTCACAATATGCAATAAAAAAAATCATTGAGAGGAGGTATAGGCTATGTGCACACGTTGCGTATATGCAGTTACGCTGCTTTCTGCACCGCAGCGTAACTGCATGCGTCCTGCGTCTCCAGCACAATCTATGAAGATTGTGCATTATCCATGCGCACGTTGCGTTTTAGAACGCAGCGATTTGCATGCTGCCAAATCGCTGCGTTCTAAAAAGTAATATGTCACTTCTTTCGTGCGCTTTGGATGCAGCCCCCGCTCTGTCTGTGGTGGGGGCTGTGTCCAGAGCGCATGAAATCGGCTTTTTCACTGCATTCATTATGCAGTGTTTCTGCAGCGATTTGAAGAGCACATGTGCTGTCAACTCGCTGCAGAAATTTGCAGGGACAGGACGCAACGTGGGCACATAGCCTTAAAGGAAAAATCCAGAAAACACCCAAGGGATTGGAGATATAAGTCCAATCAGTATGCAAAATTTATATGGAGACATCACATATATGGCCAGTTTATATGAAAGATTAAAATATTTTAAAATCTGACACACAAAGGTCATTATCATTTCATATGTGCCTTAAATTGAATATAAAGCAGAAACTATGTGAGGTCAATGATAGTGTCCAATAAATAATTATATATATAAATCTGTTTTTATATGCCAATATAATCAGGTTGTCTCACACACACATGTAAATATACACACACTGCCCATACGGTATATACCAGCTTGTCTACTTCTTCAGTTCTTCTAGACTTCTGCAGATACAGGACCTATGGTGACATCATGCTCAGATGACCATGATGTCACCAAAAGGTCCTTAATTAGTTGTAACTTCTGAAGGGAAATTCTGGGGATGCCCTAAGAGACTGGGCCCCTGGGTAATTCACCAGCTCCTCCCTCCTCCCTGCCATCCAAAAACACCAGTCCTGTCTGTTACTAGAGCTATTTTTTAGTAGGGCTTATATTTCAAGCATGCTGTAAAAACCCTGGAAAATCATGCTAGGGCTTATTTTCGGGGTAGGTCTTATTTTTGGGGAAATATGGTGTGAGGAGCTGGCTGCGGACTACGGGATGCAGACTTTTTCCAGCAAGTAGTGCTGGTTTCGGCAATCTCATTGTTATGTTTTATTAGATATTTTCTTGCCTGTCAGTTTAAGGTACATAAGGCCAGACACGAGATTGGTAATTCGAGTAAAGCAATCATTCCATTACTCTCGTCAGTGTCACAAGGACCTTAAATAAGCTGTTGTACTCCCAGACATTAGTACCATTATGTGGATGGTGATAGACCCAATGGAGCCATCACCACAAGGGGTCTTGCGTGCAGTCCCAGGTAAGGGGCCCGGCTTAGGAAAATACCTCTGCCAATGCAGTTAGTTGTTTGTTCAGCTGCCTGTGTGTCAATCAACTTTGATACCTAAATTGTTTGTTTAGGTGTGTTTTTAGTTGTGCTTATGCTGCGTAAAATGCATTAAAAACACGTGTATTTTACCTGTGGATTTTGTGCATCTAATGTAAATCTGACGAGGAAATGCTGTGGTAAAAACTCTGCGTACCCGCAGAATAAATTAACATGCATAACGTAGGGGGAGAGACCCTGATTCCAGCGATGTGTCACTTACTGACCTGTTTGGCAGCACACCAAGAAGTGCTGTAATTATAATCTACTGTTGATTAATCAGTGATTTTATCAAAACTACACTAAGCAGCCCACTAAGGCCTAAGCCACACGGCATGAAAATCGGACCAAGTGGAATGTGATAAAACATCGCATTCCACTCGGACCAATATTAGCCTATGTCCCAGCACCCATGAGCGATTATTTTCTCGGCCCCAATCGGACCGAGAAAACAGTCACAGCATGCTGCGAATGTAATTTGAGACTCTTTCTCCCGCACTCGTTCAAGTCTATGGGGCGAGAGAAAGATTGCACTGCACTCGCAGTACACCGGTGTACCACGAGTGCAGGGTGAGAATGGCAATAGCCGGCAACGGAGGAGAGAGGGAGATAAATCCCTCCCTCTCCTTCTTAGCTCTGGCCCGCCTCTCCGCACCACCGGCCCGCCCCTCCTCAGCGTCAGCACTCCCCCCGCAGCTGAGGTCCGATCGCACCTCAGGCACAGTGACACTCACATGACACTCAGCTCCTGCTGTGCTGCCAGCATGAGCAGAGTGTCATGCGAGGATTGCATTAGTCCCCATGTGGTCCCGGCCTACGTGTAACAACGCTTGAATCAGGATCTGTGCCCCTACGTTATGCTGCTCCCAGGTTAGTTGGCAAAAATCTGGTGATCAGATTCCCTTTAGTCTCACCCACTTTATTTGTACAGTGAAAACATGCAGCGTTAAAAACGCAAGTAACACTCATCGTGGCATATACCTTTCTAAGATGAGGAGAACTGACAGAAGTGTTTGTAATGTGATATATATAAACTCAGTTTTGCTGCCCATCCACCTGAGGGACTTTATCTGAACGATGTTAGCCATCTGTGATTCTAATCATGCAAGATATTAGACCCAGAGATCATGGCTGCCCATCTTACATCTCATACACCAAGAAACCTGCTCTAAGCATTGTTTGAGGCATGTTCTTTTTCTGCTGTATTGCTGCCTGTTTATGATTGGTTAGCATCATAAAGGGAGACAGTGCATACCCTCTGTGAAAACTCTAACCTTTTTTATGCCCAAGTAGGTGTTAACTAAGTGCCAATACTTTAGCTTTGCAGTCATTAATCCTGTGTCCAGCTCAACGTCTTTGACACTTTCTGTCCTGAGCCCGTGGTATTTGCCACATGTCTGCTGATCTGATCAGCAGACATGTGAGGCTAAAGGCCCCGTCACACTAAGCAACATCGCTAGCAACATCGCTGCTAACGAACAACTTTTGTGACGTTGCTAGCGATGTTGCTGTGTGTGACATCCAGCAACAACCTGGCCCCTGCTGTGAGGTCGCCGGTTGTTGCTGAATGTCCTGGGCCATTTTTTAGTTGTTGCTGTCCCGCTGTGAAGCACACATCACTGTGTGTGACAGCGAGACAGCAACAACTAAATGTGCAGGCAGCAGGAGCCGGCTTCTGCAGAGGCTGGTAACCAATGTAAACATCGGGTAACCAAGAAGCCCTGTCCTTGGTTACCCGATATTTACCTTTGATACCAGCCTCCTCCGCTCTCACTGTCAGTGCCGGCTCCCTGCTCTGTGCACATGTAGCTGCAGCCCACATCGGGTTAATTAACCCGATGTGTGCTGTAACTAGGAGAGCCGGGAGCCAGCGCTAAGCATTGTGCGCTGCTCCCTGCTCTGTGCACATTTAGCTGCAGCACACATCGGGTTAATTAACCCGATGTGTGCTGTAACTAGGAGAGCAAGGAGCCAGCGCTAAGCATTGTGCGCTGCTCCCTGCTCTGTGCACATGTAGCTGCAGGACACATCGGGATAATTAACCCAATGTGTGCTGTAACTAGGAGAGCAGGGAGCCAGCGCTCAGTGTGCGCTGCTCCCTGTTCTCTGCACGTGTAGCTGCGTGCGCTGGTAACCAAGGTAAATATCGGGTTGGTTACCCGATATTTACCTTAGTTACCAAGCGCAGCATCTTCCACGCGGCGCTGGGGGCTGGTCACTGGTTGCTGGTGAGCTCACCAGCAACTCGTGTAGCGACGCTCCAGCGATCACTGCCAGGTCAGGTTGCTGGTGGGATCGCTGGAGCGTCGCAGTGTGACATCTCACCAGCAACCTCCTAGCAACTTACCAGCGATCCCTATCGTTGTTGGGATCGCTGGTAAGTCGCTTAGTGTGACTGGACCTTAACAGTGAGTTGATACACACGGCACTTCTAGGGTGGTGCTCAAGTAGGGTCCAAAATCGTCTTAAAGGGAACCTCTCACCAATTTTTTGGCGTATAAGCTGCGGCTACCACCACCGGGTTCTTATATACAGCATTATAACATGCTGTATATAAGAGCCCAGGCCGCTGTGAGAACATAGAAAACACTTTATAATACTTACCTAACGGTTGTGCGGTGGACCATATGGGCGTCTCCGTTCTCCGGTGCTGGTGCCGCCTCTTTCGGACATCTTTGTCCTTCTTCTGAAGCCTGTGTGTATGATGCGTCTACGTCCTACACACTCGCCGATCCTGCGCAGGCGCACTACAATACTTTGATCTGCCTTGCTCATGGCAGATCAAAGTGCACCTGCTCAGGACCTGAATGCTGGCGAGTGTGGATGACGTCAGACGCGTCATGCACCGTGGCTAGAGAAGAATCAGGACGAAGATGGCCGAAAGAGGCGGCACCGGCACCGGAGAACGGAGACGCCCATATGGCGCACCAGACGACCGTTAAGTATTATAAAGTGTTTTTTTATTTTCTCACAGCGGCATGAGCTCTTCTATACAACATGTTAGAATGGGGTATATAAGATGGCCGCAGCTTATACAGCAAAAAAGTGGTAACAGGTTCCCTTTTATTTTTAGAAAAATCAATTTTCATCAAACCACCAGAAATAGGTTAATTATCTGCTTTCAAATGCGACCTTTCGTTTTAATGAACCACAGAGCGGCTCTGCTCTAAAGCAAAGCTCCAGTGCAGAAATGTGTGCAGCTCATGCTGATCCCCAGCTGTAGCATGCCTTCTGTTGACGGTCATAAAGCACTAGACATCTCAAGTCAGGTCAATGTAATAAATGGGCTTGCTGAGCTTCTCATGAGTGCATTGGAAAATAAAGGCCAGAGTATAATTGCTGCATGGTTTGTCATATTTGAAAGTGAACCGCTGAAGGACAACTTCTGAAGGGTAATTGAAAATGTACTGCGCTGTCCGCTGAGTATAATATGCTATAAGTAAAAGAAACAAAATAAAAACCTACCATCTGCACCTACATATAACTGTTTAGACAGAAAGATGGAAAGCTCCCCCTATCATGTGAAAGGCACATTACACTGAAACCTAAGTAAAGAGCCAAAAATCACAGTATGGCTGGAGGTCCACTTGCGTACGACTTGTGCGACTCTTGCATCGCATCACCCGGCACGGCCTGCCACTCTCTGCACAGGAGTGGGTCGGCTGCATGTATTTCCATGCAGCTGAGGTGCTCATGTCCAGACAGTGTCAGGTCGTGCCGGGTAATACTGATGTGAGACTCGCCGAGTCATACTGAAGTGGAACTCTGCCCTATATGTTGCATCCTGCTTCAGTGTTGAAGAGGACAACGACTAATGTCACAGAGCCAATAAATAGTAGCTAGCTAGCCCTATGCGGATGAAGCCATTTGAGAAGTGCTCTAATGCTGGCGCGACTGTGATCGACGCTTGTATATAGCACATGTTGTTAAAAAACGGCTTCCTAGATGTCGCAGTGATTTTCTGCTGCATTAATAGAAATGATCTGCAAATGACTTGCCTATTGTTCATGGCCACGTGATTATTGTAAAATCATAAGACCATTGACTCTAGGCGAGCTATAAGCAATAATCAGTAATGATGCAGTAGATGCACCATGAATACATGATATGTGTACATTGAGCGCTATGTATCACCATAACCTATACAGCATATGTGTTTACTGCCACTATTTGATGTAAAAATACCGTTCAGATCCCAAACTCGACAGATACTTGATACTGCGCAGGTGCACTACAATACTTTGATCTGCCCTGCTCATGGCAGATCAAAGTGTGCCTGCTCAGTACCTGAATGCCGGCGAGTGTGGATGACGTCGGACGTGTCATGCACCGCGGCTAGAGAAGGAGGACGAATATGGCCGAAAGAGGAGGCGCCGGCACCGGAGAACGGAGACGCCCATATGGCCCACCGCACGACCGTTAGGTAAGTATTATAAAGTGTTTTTTATGTTCTCACAGCGGCCTGGGCTCTAATATACAGCATGTTAGAATGCTGTATATAAGAGCCCGGTGGTGGTGGCCGCAGCTTATACGCCAAAAAAGTGGTGACAGGTTACCTTTAAGTTGATGTAGAAACCTGGCAATCAAGATAAATGTGAATAGTGGTCTTTGTTTTTTTTTAGAAGAACTCGTAGGAGCAGCACAAGCACAGACATTTCAGTCAAAGACCTATATCAGTGTACGTGCACGGGGTCCTCAGAAGGTATAGCAACTGGTGTAGTCAGGTGGACACCACGTCATACCTGACTACGCCAGTTGCTACACCTTCTGAGGACCCCCTGCACGCACACTGATAAAGGTCTTTGACCAAAACGTCTGTGCTTGTCCTACAAGTTCTTCTCAATAAAAGACCACTATCCACATTTATCTTGAGTGCCAAGTTTCTACATCTATGTGAGGATAACAGGTGCGGGTCTAGCAGAGATACACCCGTGCCTTTTAACCCCTTAAATCACGCTGTCAAACTCTGACAATACGCTCTAATGCCGGCACTCACAGGAACACAGCATTCCTTCCAATCAGAGTGATGCTGAAGCATCGCTCTGATCAAGAGAAGCGACCAAACAGTGTAGCCATAAAGTTCCCTAAAGGGACACGTAAGATCAATAAAAAGAAATTAAAAAAAAAAATCTAGAAGTTCAAATCACCTCGCGTTTAACCCAATGAAAATAAAATAAATAATAATGAAAAAATATACACATATTTGGTATCGCCTTGTTCAGAAATGCCCGATTCATCAAAATATAAAATCAATTTATCTCATCAGTAAGAATGACATATTATGTCATGTTTTAACGAATTGTTACATGCCTTTTTTATTATATTGTTGCGATCTACAGTTTATAAGAACATTCCACAATGCTATCCCATAGAAGTCAAAAATAATTAGCTGTTTGTGTAAATGATACAAAAGCTACAAGATAAATTACTATAAATGTTGCAGTTTTGTTTAAATCACAATGATTCAAAAATGTATTCTAAAATTAGTATACAAAAATATTACATTAAAAATATTTTAATAATACAATACAAGTATTGTAAGAGTTAAAACATAATAAATTATTCTCTAATGGTAAAGAGCAATAACAAAAAATAACTGTTTGAAATGCTGAGATGGTAGCTTTTACTTATAGCATATTATACTCAGCGGACAGCGCAGTACATTTTCAATTACCCTTCAGAAGTTGTCCTTCAGCGGTTCACTTTCAAATATGACAAACCATGCAGCAATTATACTCTGGCCTTTATTTTCCAATGCACTCATGAGAAGCTCAGCAAGCCCATTTATTACATAGACCTGACTTGAGATGTCTAGTGCTTTATGACCGTCAACAGAAGGCATGCTACAGCTGGGGATCAGCATGAGCTGCACACATTTCTGCACTGGAGCTTTGCTTTAGAGCAGAGCCGCTCTGTGGTTCATTAAAACGAAAGGTCGCATTTGAAAGCAGATAATTAACCTATTTCTGGTGGTTTGATGAAAATTGATTTTTCTAAAAATAACTGTATTCTCTTGGATAAAAGAAAATCATATAAAAAAAAACAATACCATACCAGTAAACTGGAGTAAATAAATACTATTTGTTTATACCAATAATATACAGGTCAAGTAATCCCCACAGTCTCGGTTCACCCAGCTTATTATGTCAAAACATACTCCCCTCTCCTCTGTGAGGAATTTCCAGCTTTTATTGCTTAGTGGTAGAATGAATGAGAGAAACTAGGCTCACCGCATGGGAAAGAATCAATGCCTTCAAAATATGGTGCTGGAGAAGGCTGTTATCAATGCCTGGATGTCAAGAAGAACAATTTTGGAACAAATCAAGCCAGACATGTCACTCAAAGCAAATATCAGCAAGCTACAACTTGTTTCTTATGGACACATCATACCAAGAGAGCAATCACTGGAGAAGGACATCATGGTCAGAAGAATAGAAAGAACAAGGTGAAGAGGAAGACCAGCAAACTGGCATAATACACTCAAGATAATGGTGGAGAAGACTCTGGTGGGTCCATCTAGGCTTGAAGAGGATCGATTTTCCCAATTTTTCTACAGAGTGTTTACCCATCAAGTCACCATGGCTCAAGATTAAGCTGAAGGCCGTAAAAAAAACAAAATAAAAACCTACCATCTGCACCTACATATAACTGTTTAGACAGAAAGATGGAAAGCTCCCCCTATCATGTGAAAGGCACATTACACTGAAACCTAAGTAAAGAGCCAAAAATCACAGTATGGCTGGAGGTCCACTTGCGTACGACTTGTGCGACTCTTGCATCGCATCACCCGGCACGGCCTGCCACTCTCTGCACAGGAGTGGGTCGGCTGCATGTATTTCCATGCAGCTGAGGTGCTCATGTCCAGACAGTGTCAGGTCGTGCCGGGTAATACTGATGTGAGACTCGCCGAGTCATACTGAAGTGGAACTCTGCCCTATATGTTGCATCCTGCTTCAGTGTTGAAGAGGACAACGACTAATGTCACAGAGCCAATAAATAGTAGCTAGCTAGCCCTATGCGGATGAAGTCATTTGAGAAGTGCTCTAATGCTGGCGCGACTGTGATCGACGCTTGTATATAGCACATGTTGTTAAAAAACGGCTTCCTAGATGTCGCAGTGATTTTCTGCTGCATTAATAGAAATGATCTGCAAATGACTTGCCTATTGTTCATGGCCACGTGATTATTGTAAAATCATAAGACCATTGACTCTAGGCGAGCTATAAGCAATAATCAGTAATGATGCAGTAGATGCACCATGAATACATGATATGTGTACATTGAGCGCTATGTATCACCATAACCTATACAGCATATGTGTTTACTGCCACTATTTGATGTAAAAATACCGTTCAGATCCCAAACTCGACAGTGGCATATGGAGATGACAGTTATGCGACCTTTGAAAGCTTTTCACAACAGTTTTTTGGGGAAGCGCTTTGAAGAATTGAGTTCTTATTGCCTTTGTATCAATTGTATGCAGTGAATGCCTGAGCTACCTCTTGCAAATGTAAGGTTTCCAGAAAAACAACACCTCTACAGTAACTATTGTTTTATAAAAATAAAACCTTCCGATAATATACACATCCAACAAAGAAAAAAGAGATAAGATGGTTGAAATGAACAGCCTCACCTGAAATTGTGCATGAACTGCTGAAACTTGTCAGCTCTTCTTGCTAACGGGACAATGATGTTCACCAGGACATTGGCCATATTCAGCTTCTCATTCTTGACTTTAACAATAGGTCCAAATGGTCGAAAGAGAACAACGCGCTTAAATTCTTGATTCCTATCTCCTTTAAATGTCAGTTCGTACAACGTTCCTTTTTCACGCTCTGTCCTGTAAATTCCTGAAAATGGACAAAACAAACCATCAGAGTGGCTTAAATGTTGGGAAGCAGATATTCTCTGTCTATCCCAATAAATGTTGCACATAAAGGGTGTGTAATAAAAAAATAAGAAATAATATGGAAAAGTAAATTGGCAGCTCAGTTAACATATCAATGAAAGGAAGCAAAAGACTGACGGTGGCAGAACAAATCAATATTACCTAAAATAGAACCATCATTTTAACTAATTGAATTGGCTTTTCTTGTTGCGTTTCCATTTGATCTCTCCAGTTAAGGTTATGTTTTGTGCCCTTACCTGTCACGTTGTATTTACAGGGGTTTTCCCACAAAGTTAATTTTAAAGCACATTTTAATGAGTAGATCTTTGATTAATAACAATATCCACAATTGGATGTGTTTAAAAAAATGTCCCTGTGCGGAGATAATCTTATATATGTGTCTCTGCTATGTGAGGCCGGTTTCACACTTGGATTGTTTTGACGCAAACGGAATCCGTCACTAATGAAGTACAGTTCATTTATTTAAAAGTTGAAGCGCGACACCATGCGGGTTGTGTGTTTCATGCAGTACCCGCATGTGTCCACATGATGTCGAGCTTCCACTGTAAATAAATGAACTGTACTGTATGTGTGATGGGAACCCGTTTCCGTCAAAACAACGCAAGTGTGAAATGGCCCTAATGGATGTGTCTGACCGTGCAGGGACATGATCTGATCATACCACATCTCCTGGGCCGGGGAGGACACAAAGGAGAGTATACAAATATTACAGCATGGAATCACAGCAGATTCTTTTTGTGAGGTAGAACATTTCCTTGCCCGTTTTTTTTTTTGTTGTTTTTTTTTTTAAATTAACTCAAAGAAAGAATTCTTTACATTTCTGTGCTGTAATGTCTGTATACTCTTACTTCCTCCCTGGACAAAGAGAGGTTGTATGATCAGATCACGTTCCTGTACAGTCAGAAACAGTACAAAGTAGGGACATGTATATAAGATTATCTCAGCATAGGAACAGTTTTGTTTTTTGTTTTTTGTTTTTTTAAATCACATCTAATTGTGGAAATTATTATTATTCCAAGATCTATTCATTAAAATGTACTTTGTTGGTGGGACAAACCCTTTAAAACCATAACAAGCAGGATGACGAACGCTTTGTATCAGATGATGCTGCAACCAATCTGGTGATTCGCAAAGAGTAACAACTAACAAGAAAGAAAGTAGACCGTATCAGAATTATTTTTTTTTTTTTAAAGCAAGTAGGCAGTAAGTTGGCTCAATGGTTACTACACAGTGTGCAGAATTATTAGACAAGTTGTATTTTAGAAGATTTTAGTATTGATCAACAACTATGCTCTCAATCAACCCAAAAGACTCATAAATATCAAAGCTTAATATTTTTGGAAGTTGGAGTGGGTTTTTTTTAGATTTGGCTATCTAAAGCCTGCTTTACACGTTGCAATTTTGCATACGATTTCGTATGCGACTTCCAACGCCCCCAACATATGTGTGGCACGTGTAATTTGTTGAATGTGCCGCACATACGAGTAACCCCCGTCACACGTACTTACCCGTCCATACGACCTCGCTGTGGGCGGCGAACGTCCATTTCCTGGAGTGGGAGGGACGTTCTGCGTCACAGCGACGTCACATGGCAGCCGTCCAATAGAAGAGGAGGGGCGGAGCTAAGCGGGACGTAAATGTCGCGGGCGGGGAGGAGGGTGTCAGCACACCGCGCTCACCCCTTCTGCTCGGGTCCGGCAGCTGCTCAGTGGTGGCTCGAGCCGTAGGCCGGATCCCGGGGTTTCTCGAGCGGCACTCCTCGCCCGTGAGTGAAAGGGGGGTTGTTTGGGATGTTGGGATAATGTCCGTGACGCCACCCACGGTTGTGGTGATGTGTAGCACCACCGCTGCTCAATGCGGGGATCCCGGGGATGGTGATGGGGAGCAGCCAGGTGTTGTGTTGCCCCTCCGTGGGTAGGGGTTTGTGATCCCGGGGCCCGGTGATGGCTTGTGAGGTGCAGGGCCTGGTGGGCGCAGGGACGCGGGGGCAGCGCTGTGCCTTGCGGCACTGTGGTACTCACTCAGCCTGAGACATGGACACAGTTTGTACGGTAAACCAACGGCTGGTAGGACGGTCCCACGGACGGTTCACGGTGCTGCGGTTCCCTGCAGTTGACGGTGATGGTCACTCTTCCCTGCACCTATGTTAAGTCTATTGGTAGCGATGGATTCCCACCGGTTACCCGCTCCCCGACTACAATCTGGGCCGGAGGAGCTCCACACTTTGCCCGCAGGCGCCGGCCCTGGGAAACTGGTGCCTTGGCGGTGGCGGTGTTTCCCCGTTGTGGTTGGACCTTTGCCGTCAATCAGGACTTGCTTGCTGGGAGATCTACGTCCCCTTCACTAACGGATTTAGCAATTTACAGCGACTCCAAGCCTTGCTGGGATCCGAAAAGCCCCTGCTCTGGTGCTGACTGCCCTTTGTATCCGCTCCAGACCACCGGGCACACAGCCAACGGGGTCCTTCCAGTAACCTCCAGACAGTCCCACTCCAGACCTTCACCGCCGTCTGCTGACCTTGCTGATTCCGTCTGGGCACACAGCCACAGACCAACTTCAGGCTTTCTGTCACTTCTCTTACTTCCCTAGTTGTCCACTCCTCACTCAAGCTCTCCCTGAGCTGAACTTCACTCTTGCCCTGCCTGGGCTAATCTCGATGTTGACTCAAGCCCTGCCTGGGCTAATCTGCCTGGTACTTCCTGCCTCCAGAACTGTGATCTCCTTGGTGGGCGGAGCCAACCGCCTGGCCCACCCCCTGGTGTGAATCATCAGCCTCTGGAGGAAGGCAACAAGGATTTGTAGGTTAGCTGGTGTACCTGCAGGGAATGTGGGGTGTGTGTGTTGTTGTAACCTGTGTCCCCTGGCTTGCCCAGGGCGACACATTCCCCCTTAGCAAAACGCAGACCGTCCGCGGGCTGCCGTCCTACACCGGTTTTATTTTTCTGTAAAAAGGGGATAACAGGGTTAAACATAACATAAATACATTTTTAATAAATCTTCCCAAGACGGGAGGCACATTTTACTTTCAACGTTTCAACGGTATACGGTCACGGTTTCCGCTCTCTCCCACCCAAGTAACCTGGCCCTGATGCTGCCCCTAAAACCCAGGCAGCACCCCTTGACCCACAGTCCAGCACACGGTACCCGAGCGGGATCTGTCCTTCCCCTCCAGAGGGTAGCCACCGGTTCCTTTGGTGGCTGGGCCCTGGCCTGCTCTGCTCAGGGCCCTCCCTCCAACCTGCCTCTCCGGAGGCGGCATTGCGGAAACGGTAACGGTACCCAACATATTTACAAGCCACTAACGTTTGTGGTTGCCCTGCAGAGTTCACGGGCTTGTCCATAGCTAGTTCCCATGCATTTTTAAACTTTAAACGGTCCCCACGGGGACAACGGTGCCGGCTCCTGCCGGTTGCTAATCCCAGCTGACAATCAGGTGAAAACTCGGTTCAATCAGTGTTTTTCATTTTTCAAAACTTTCAACAAACTTTCAAACAAACAAAGCGCTGGTCCCTACGGGGACGGTGCTGCGGGCCTCCATTGCCCTACTCCGGTCCTTCTGCTGCTTCATCCGAGGGAGGGGGTGCAGAGCTCATCTTGCCCTCCGGGCTGCCCCTCAGCTTTACATCCAGGGCAAACCACCCCCTCTCTCCGCAGTGCCGAGTGTACCGCACCATGTCTCCCGGGATAAGATTGCGGCCAGGATGCTCTTCGGGCAGGTGAGCATGCACATCCCGCCGGGCTACAAATACCTCGGCCTCCAGGCCCGGTTCGTATATGAACCCGTAGCCCCGGCGGATATCGAATCGCCTCACCTGCCCCTCGTAGAACGGGCCCCGGACACGGAAGGTCGCTTGCCGCAGGTTCTCCTTTTCCCGTATGACTCGGGCCACCAGCTCGGCTTTCCTACGCTCCCTCTCCGCGATCTCCAGGCCCAGCTTGGTCGGCTCCCTGTCCCAGTATGGCTCCGGCGCACGGGTTGAGCCCCGCGGGACATTCAGCACGTTACCCACTGTCAGGAAGGTGGGTGGCGTATCCCGCGGTGTCATGGCCTTGGGCGCTGCCTTGCAGCAACAACCCGGCGCCACCTCAGCCGAGGTGTGGGGGATGGGCACAGGGGCTTTCCGCAGTTGGGCCTTCGGCTCGGAGCGGGTCATCGGCTCCGGCTCGGGGAACTGCTCGGGGACTGTCTCTGGCGCAATCTTCGGGGCCTTCCATGGCAATGCCTCCGGTTTGCTTCTGGCTCCGGCTACAGGTCGGTCCGCTGGGGCGGACGGGCTGGGTATCGCTACCGGTTGCGGTGGTAGCGGGCCTAGTGGCGGGGTCACGGCCTCCGGGACGGGTGGCGAAGGAGGCAACGGGGGGAGAGGGCTTGGACCGGGTCCCTCAGCCGCAGCGACCGGTCCCTCCGGGACATAGGGGCGTGGGTCACTCACCCTCCCTTCCTCCGCTTCCTCCTCGCGTCTCCGCACGGCTGCCAAAACGTCCGCCATGTCGGTCTCCCACTCCTCCAGGAGGAGCTGCATTTTGACCTGCAGCCTTAGATGGAGCTGCGCGGTCCGGATCTCCACCCACGCTGCGGTTCCCGGTGCGGGGGCCACGGTGTTTCGGGACGGCATCCACATGGTGTCTTTGCTGTTTGCTTCCAGGAACGGTTTTCTGGCAAGGTCCTGGCGTCCCTGCTTTTATAGCGGCGACTACATGCCGCCAGCCGCCATCGCGTCCCCCTTAGCTCTTTCCGGCCCCTCCTCTCTCGGGGCGGGGTTTTGACCTTCGCGCCTCTACTGCTCGAGAAGACGCTCGAGCGGGAACTTTTCGCGCCAAAGATGGCGGCTTCTGAAATTTTTCTGCCGGATACCTCCGGCGGTAACAAGGCGCACCTCTACCAGACGGCAGAGCGGTAAGATCCTGTTCACAGCGCCAAGTTGTCGCGGGCGGGGAGGAGGGTGTCAGCACACCGCGCTCACCCCTTCTGCTCGGGTCCGGCAGCTGCTCAGTGGTGGCTCGAGCCGTAGGCCGGATCCCGGGGTTTCTCGAGCGGCACTCCTCGCCCGTGAGTGAAAGGGGGGGTTGTTTGGGATGTTGGGATAATGTCCGTGACGCCACCCACGGTTGTGGTGATGTGTAGCACCACCGCTGCTCAATGCGGGGATCCCGGGGATGGTGATGGGGAGCAGCCAGGTGTTGTGTTGCCCCTCCGTGGGTAGGGGTTTGTGATCCCGGGGCCCGGTGATGGCTTGTGAGGTGCAGGGCCTGGTGGGCGCAGGGACGCGGGGGCAGCGCTGTGCCTTGCGGCACTGTGGTACTCACTCAGCCTGAGACATGGACACAGTTTGTACGGTAAACCAACGGCTGGTAGGACGGTCCCACGGACGGTTCACGGTGCTGCGGTTCCCTGCAGTTGACGGTGATGGTCACTCTTCCCTGCACCTATGTTAAGTCTATTGGTAGCGATGGATTCCCACCGGTTACCCGCTCCCCGACTACAATCTGGGCCGGAGGAGCTCCACACTTTGCCCGCAGGCGCCGGCCCTGGGAAACTGGTGCCTTGGCGGTGTTTCCCCGTTGTGGTTGGACCTTTGCCGTCAATCAGGACTTGCTTGCTGGGAGATCTACGTCCCCTTCACTAACGGATTTAGCAATTTACAGCGACTCCAAGCCTTGCTGGGATCCGAAAAGCCCCTGCTCTGGTGCTGACTGCCCTTTGTAACCGCTCCAGACCACCGGGCACACAGCCAACGGGGTCCTTCCAGTAACCTCCAGACAGTCCCACTCCAGACCTTCACCGCCGTCTGCTGACCTTGCTGATTCCGTCTGGGCACACAGCCACAGACCAACTTCAGGCTTTCTGTCACTTCTCTTACTTCCCTAGTTGTCCACTCCTCACTCAAGCTCTCCCTGAGCTGAACTTCACTCTTGCCCTGCCTGGGCTAATCTCGATGTTGACTCAAGCCCTGCCTGGGCTAATCTGCCTGGTACTTCCTGCCTCCAGAACTGTGATCTCCTTGGTGGGCGGAGCCAACCGCCTGGCCCAGCCCCTGGTGTGAATCATCAGCCTCTGGAGGAAGGCAACAAGGATTTGTAGGTTAGCTGGTGTACCTGCAGGGAATGTGGGGTGTGTGTGTTGTTGTGACCTGTGTCCCCTGGCTTGCCCAGGGCGACACATTAACATCCCGCCCACCTCCTTCCTTCCGTATTGTGGGCCGGGAGCCGCAGGATGCTGGTAAGATCTGTTCATCGTTCCCGGGGTGTCACACACTGCAATGTGCGCTACCCCGGGTACGATGAACAATCTAACGTGCAATTCTAGAGACAGGTATGATGTGTATGCGATGAATGTTTTAACGTTCAATCGCAATCGCACGAACCTGTCACACACTGCAATGTACTTACAATGCCGGATGTGCGTCACTAACGACGTGACCCCGCCGAAACATTGTAAGATATATTGCAGCGTGTAAAGCGGGCTTTAGAAGGATATCTGTTTGTGCAGGTAACTATTACTGTGCAGAATTATTAGGCAACGTAATAAAAACCAAATATATTCCCATCTCACTTGTTTATTTTCACCAGGTAAACCAATATAACTGCAGAAAATTTAGAAATAAACATTTCACCTGATCTACTTAATTGGTAGTTGGCTCTCAAGCGGACAATATGTATAAAAAGTATTATGTGATCAAAATACTCAATTGTTCACGGTGTATTGTTGCTTTGCAGCATTAGGGGGTCAGAGTTCAGATCCAACCAGTGGTAACATCTGCATAAGAGTTACCGTATATGCAGACATGACCTGGATCTTGTAAAATCTTTTTTTTTGTGTGTGTTTGTTTTCAATGTGGTGATGGAAAAAAAAAAAAAAGCAGCTGTGATTTTTGTCCTTTGACATCCTGCTCTGTAACTCTACCAAACCATATACGTTAAGGAAACTCATGCAGATGATTCAGCTATTGAAGGTTTGTGAATCAGCGAGTCCATATCCTGTTGTCTGTCGTTACAAAACATTCACCGAAGAGTGGTGGTGAGGAGAGGATGTCATTGTAATTTTCAGGCGCACAGCTGTTCTCTTTATGGGGAAGTACACTAGGACCAAAAATGCACTAATTGTTTCATTATTACAGAGTTGCTAAAGGAATGTAACTCTTTCAAATGATCACGAGGATAAGAAATGTACAGTAAAGTTACTGGAAAATGTCTGTATTTACTAATCTGCAAAATTATTCAACATCTGTTGAACATCTCTATTTGACAAACTCTATTTGATAAGAAACTTATTAAGTTAATTTAATTACAGCCTTTAGCCCTTTCCACACCTTGGCATGTTTTAGATATATATAAAGGGATTTTCCACTACAACTTGAGCGCCTTTCCTAGTCTTCATAAGGCTGCTTCCACATCAGCGTTTTTTTTGACAGATGTCAAAAAAACGGCAACACATGTAACCGGATCCTTGACAGATGCGTTGTTATTTCAATGTATTTTCAATGGAATTGCGGTAAGATGCGTTTGTATGCGTCATATACTGGATCCGTTGGTTTGCGTTTTTTTGCCTTGTTTCAAAAACGCTACTTGTAGCGTTTTTGAGCTGCGTCCAAATATTGCATGTGTGACGCCCCAGGGGTGATGATCCTGTTCAGGGTTACCACAGGACGTGTTCGATATGGCAAACAGGTAATGTCAGTTTTTATTTTATATGTCGTCACGCCACTCACGGCTTGCGGTCAGATATGTGAATGACCGCCGCTGCAGGTTTTACGAGTGTCTTGGGCTGATGGCGTCTGCGGCCAGACGATGTAGCCTCCTGTGAGTGAGGCAGGCCCCAGGGGCTCGGGTGAGTAGGATAGCGGGTCCCATAATAACACAGGCTGAGTCCAGAAGTCTTTCAACAGTTTTTTTAAGCCTGCTTTACATGTTACGATTCTGCATACGATATCGTATGCGATCGTAACCACCCCCATCGTATGTGCGGCACGTTCAATTTTGTTGAATGTGCCGCACACACGATTAACCCCCTTCACACATACTTACCCGTCCATACGACCTCGATGTGGGCGGCGAACGTCCACTTCCTGGAGTGGGAGGGACGTTCGGCGTCACATTGACGTCACGTGGCAGCCGGCCAATAGAAGCGGAGGGGCGGAGCTGAGAGGGACGTAAAAATTCCGCCCACCGATATCGCTAGCGTGCGTACCCTCCCCCATCGTTTGTGCGACACGGGCATATCGCTGCCCGTCGCGCACAAAATCACGCTCCCCTGTCACACGGCTTACCTGCCCTGCGACGTCGCTCTGGCCGGCGATCCGCCTCCTTTCTAAGGGGGCGGTTCGTGCGACGTCACACGGCAGGCGTCCAATAGAAGCGGAGGGGCAGAGATGAGCGGGACGTAAAATTCCGCCCACCTCCTTCCTTCCGCATTGGCGGTGGAGGCAGGTAAGGAGATGTTCCTCGCTATTGCGGTGTCACACACAGCGATGTGTGCTGCCGCAGGAACGAGGAACAACATCGATAATGAAAGGTAAACGATTTTTGTTTTAGGACAACCTCTCCGCGGCAAACGATTTTGGACGCTTTTGCAATCGTTTTAGGTCGCACATAAGTGTCACACGCTGCGATATTGTTAATGACGCCGGATGTGCATCACTAACGACGTGACCCCAACGATAAAACATTAACGATATCGTAGCGTGTAAAGCCCCCTTTACTACCCTGTGCAGGGTCTGTCTAGTGGCCGCGCGCGTATCTACCTCGCGACCGCTGCTCACCACCACCAGACTGGCTCTCCTCCCTATCCTGACAACCTCTGCACTTTAGCTCCAAGCCCCTCCGCTTCACCCCTTGACAAGATTTGAAGGCCAGCCCCAACCGGAGACTGCCCAAGGGTACCATCTACTGATGTGGGAGAACTGGTTGCTATGTGTCTGTGCGTACACACCTCGTTCTGGCCCTTAGGATTACCTGGAAGTACTGTCCCAGCATGGGTGCAGTACTCAGTGGTGCCTGACTGGGTCAGGGGCGCCACATTTGTCACTGGATCCTGACTGTACCGCACGCAACCGCATATGAACGGTGGTATGCTGATAGAAAGGATCCTGTTTTCTCTACTGAGCATACCCAGAAACCAGCCTGGCGTGATCGCTCTCTCTCGCTCTCTCTCTCTCATTCCACTGACTCCCAATCACATGACTCCAATGCCTGCCCATAAACTGTAAGTCAAAGGATCCTTTAAAAAAACACTTGCGTTTGCATGCGTTCAACACTAAGTCAACAGGATCCAGTCATATGCGGTTTGCGTTTTTTTGACATTCGTCAAAAAACGCTGATGTGAAAGCAGCCTAACAATCATTTTCTAATACACTCATTACTTGTACATCTTTGAGTGCATCTCTGTATGGATCACATACTCCTCATAACATGTAAGCTCCATTTCCTGTCAGTTATGTTCAAACCGCCCCTTATCTAGGCACAGGTTGCAAAAACCCTGTCACAATTAATGGGGGCACAGATGCTTTTAAATGATTGACACCATGTATAATAATAATTTATTCATTTATATAGCTCCATTAATTCCACAGCACTTTACATACGTTGTCAACACTGTCCCCATTGGGCTCAGTCTTCACAGATCCTGCCGATGCTTTGTAGTGCTGGCCTAGAGTGACGTACCACAAATGGTGGGAGTCAAGACCATGCGGCCCTATATGGCCTATGAGTTGGGGGGCACTGATGCTAGTGCCAGGCCCACCTCCCCCACCAGACATCACACCTTGAACTGCATCGGATATTGCGAATGCAAATACAGTTGAATGCAATGATGAAAAAGAGAGCGGTCGGGGCCCACTGTGCAAAAAAGTTGCAGAGCTGCAGAACACACAGCAGAACATTATTTTGTTTATTTTTTTTTAATTAGAACTTTTGTTATGGGGCTTCATGATTTCTATGTTCTCCCCAATGCATTAGCAGGGAGAAATCAAAGGACAGTGAAGTCTGTCATGTGATTTTGCATGTTCAAACCCCCTGTAAATCATTTCATAGCAGCTCCTCCTCGATTGCGAGCAGAGTGACGTACTCCTGTCATTCCATCTCAATTCTGTGCCCAGATGAAGGTGGATCCAATAAAGCAGACAGGAAGTAGTGACAAAAGATTACGTGACCCACTCTGATATGCAATCACAAAAGAGAAGCAGGTAATGTAACCATTAAGGGTTAGGACATATGAAAGGGGGTCAAATAGTAGCAGAAGACGCCTTTAATAAGTCATAGGACCATAACACAAATCCATATTCATCCTGAAATCAGTTTCTAAATTGCCTTTGCGGTACCTTGCACTGACTAGCAAAAGGGTAACAATGTTTTGAACTTTTTACTTTCAGGCTCCATATCTCACTATCCACTGTAGTGTAGTGACTACAGTTTCGAATGTGAGACTACCATCATTTTATAGAGTGACACTTATCTTGACTATCTCATACATAAATTTGACTTGCAACCATTTAGAATTATTGGTTATGCAAATTCTTGTCATGTCACTGTATTGCTAATGTTTTACTTCTAAAAATCTAAATTTTAAATTTTTATTATTTTGTTAGCATTTTGTAAATCCATCTTTGGTTTTAGCACTGCCTGAGTCCTTCTGGGCATTCTCTCTATCAGATTCAAGCATGTCTCCACTGAAATCTGATCCCAGGTCTCTTCTACACGTTCCCAAAGTTGGTGCATACTCACCTGGGTATGTATACAGCTTTTTCTTCAACTCTACCCACAAATGTTTGATTGGGTTGAGGTCTGTTGACTGGGGGACAATCCAGACTTATGCTTTGGGCTGTTGTCTTGCTGGAACACCAGTTTGTCCTTTTTATAACCATAGTACTTAAGTGTATGAAGTAACCTGTCTTGTAAGATACTCACATATAGCTCAGCATTGAGACCACTATCAATCCTGTTTAAATATCCAATGCCTTTGACTGTGAAACACCATATCATCAGGCTTCCACCACTGGATTTGACAGCTCCTTCAATTTCTCGATAAGTTAGCCCCTTTTTCCCTTGTTTCTTCCAGACCCATTTGCACCCATCAGAGTCTAGTCTAATGACTTTCGTCGCATCACTCCAAATCACCAGTTTCCAATCTTCTACTGTCCACTTTTGTACTTTTTTGCAAACTCGAGACAATGTTTCTCATGACGATATTGAAGTTGAGGCTTCTTCACCTTTTTTTGGGCTACCATTTCAGACTTGTATAACATGTATGACACGGTGCTTGCATGGACATCTGTAATCACACTATTACGAAGTATACGAACAGCCTCCAGTGCCCTGTTTTTAGCGCAAGAACTGTTAGACCTTGTGATTAGCAGACTTGTTGACTACGATATTTTGTCTATATGTCCATCTCTTAGCTTCTGAATGGATGGATGTACTTCTTTTCTTATTCTTCCAACTGTCATGACACTCGTGATGCAATTTGGTAATGTTCTTGGCCAAGAGACAGCTATCTATGAGCTGGATGATGCAGTTTGCACTTTGTCTTCCTTTATAATAACTCTGCCATGTGCATAAGAGCTCAAGACCTTTGTAAACCTTACTTCTGCTCCCCTCTGCCCACTGACTGCCATGGAGAAGGATATGTTGGAACATGAATAGGATTGGCTGGAGGGTAAAGGGACAGCAGCAGTCAAAGCATTATATCATTGTCAGATGGCAAAAAGAGTTTTGGAAAAAGCTTCAGCTTCAATGTGCAGATGGAACAATAGCTGAAACTTCTCTAGATGGGACAGTATGAATTTAATGTTATTACCTTTAAGCAACATTTTCCAATTTATTATGACACCCTACGACAAAAAAAGCCAACAATATTTCATCCTTAACTATTAATAGTGTGGCACCCCTGAGGCTTCAGTCACCAGAGTATTGCATCTGTCTGAAGGTGTAATGCTTAACCCGGGTGAAAGGAGGTAACCACTAGTTCTCACTTCCAAAAGCATTCACACAGAGACCTTACACAGAACATCTAGCATGAGTCACCACACACAGGAAACCAGGCTGGGAAATCCCGCAGCACTGCTGAGTCACTCCTGAGGTGGGGACTACTCTCAGTGAGTAGAAAAACAAACAGTTTCACTTCAGAGTACAGCCCAGGATAGAGAACAGAGCAGACAGCCTTGAAGGAGCAGCGTTTAACAGGCTGTCCCTGGGACGGCAGATAGGTGGAGATATTCCCAGGGTCAGGGGTCAGGAATGAGACAGAGAGGGCGAGAGGCAGAGGTAGCCGGTGGACATGTTGGGACAAGAGGAGATGGTAGAGGAGGTCGAGCCTAAGGGGTGCTTCACACACAGCGAGCTCACTGCCGAGATCGCTGCTGAGTCACGCTTTTTGTGACGCAGCAGTGACCTGATTAGCGATCTCGCTGTGTGTGACAATGAGCAGCGATCTGGCCCCTGCTGCGAGATCGCTGCTCGTTACACACAGCCCTGGTTCGTTTTCTTCAAAGGCGCTCTCCCACTGTGACACACAGATCGCTGTGTGTGACAGCGAGAGAGCGACAAATGAAGCGAGCAGGGAGCAGGAGCCGGCGTCTGACAGCTGAGGTAAGCTTGTAACCAAGATAAACATCGGGTAACCAAGGTGGTTACCCGATATTTACCTTAGTTACCAGCCTCTGCAGCTCTCACGCTGCCTGTGCTGCCGGCTCCGGCTCTCTGCACATGTAGCTGCTGTACACATCGGGTTAATTAACCCGATGTGTACAGCAGCTAGTAGAGCAAGGAGCCAGCGCTAAGCAGTGTGCGCGGCTCCCTGCTCTCTGCACATGTAGCTGCATTACACATCGGGTTAATTAACCCGATGTGTACTGTAGCTAGGAGAGCAAGGAGCCAGCGCTCAGTGTGCGCGGCTCCCTGCTCCCTGCACACACAGCTAAGCGGTGTGCGCTGGTAACTAATGTAAACATCGGGTAACCATACCCGATGTTTACCTTAGTTACCAGTCTCCGCAGCTTCCAGACGGCGGCTCCGTGCAAGCGCAGCGTCGCTTGCACGTCGCTGCTGGCTGGGGGCTGTTCACTGGTCGCTGGTGAGATCTGCCTGTTTGACAGCTCACCAGCGACCATGTAGCGATGCAGCAGCGATCCTGACCAGGTCAGATCGCTGGTCGGATCGCTGCTGCATCGCTAAGTGTGAAGGTACCCTAACCGTTCTACAGTGCCAGTGCAGTCGGGGTGCAGGATCCTTAGTTGGGGACACCTTCACGGGTCACTCCAACAAATTTGCAGGGGATGGGGATTTCATGTCCCATCGTTCACTACCCACTTTCCCAGAGCACAGTGACATATAGGATCTAGGGTCACGGCTACGGTTGGACCCCACTTCAAGGGCCCGCATCACCTACATACGAGACGGGACACTTAACACCGACAGCGGGGTCCCCAAATTGCGTCAGGCTACGGGGAACCGTGTGTCAGCGTAAGGAGGAAGGTCTCACAGATTTCCACAGACAACAGTGATTGCCTCTAATTCACCCGGGACTGGCTAGAGTCCATCCATGACAGCGGAGAGCGGCACCTCATGGGCACTTTAAGAACTGTGACTAAACGGAACTTTGAACCGCAGCCCTCTGTGTCGTCCTTGTCATTTCCGGCGCTGCCGCCCCGTGCTTTAGCGCCACCAGCTGTCCCCATCGCCCTCATCCTCCCTGGGGTTTGCTCCACCTATGGGGAGCTGGACTATCTGGCCTGTGCTAACATCAGCCCCGGAGAAAAGCAACATCTCGCAGCGGCGGCTAATTCCTGGCCACACACCACGGGTGGCGCTGCAAAGCATCCCTGTTATGATTCAGTGACCGAGGAGGATCAAAAATGCGGAAACCCAAAAAGTAACCAGAGTGTCTGGAACTTTAACGGACTGCAGACCTAATCCTGACACACAACTACAAGTAGCCGTGGGGTGATCCTACGATTACCTAGTCGTCAACACAGCCGGAGAACTAAATATTCTTAGGGTACCGTCACACTTTAGCGACGCAGCAGCGATCCCACCAGCGATCTGACCTGGTCAGGATCGCTGCTGCATTGCTACATGGTCGCTGGTGAGCTGTCAAACAGGCAGATCTCACCAGCGACCAGCCCCCAGCCAGCAGCGATGTGCAAGCGACGCTGCGCTTGCACGGAGCCGGTGTCTGGAAGCTGTGGACATTGGTAACTAAGGTAAACATCGGGTATGGTTACCCGATGTTTACCTTAGTTACCAGCGCACACCGCTTAGCTTAGCGTGTGCAGGGAGCAGGAGCCGGCACTGGCAGCGTGAGAGCTGCGGAGGCTGGTAACGAAGGTAAATATTGGGTAACCACCTTGGTTACCCGATGTTTACCTTGGTTACAGCTTACCACAGGCTGTCAGATGCCGGTTCCTGCTCCCTGAACATTCAGGATTGTTGCTCTCTCGCTGTCACACACAGCGATGTGTGCTTATCAGCGGGAGAGCAACAATAAAAAAACGAACCAGGGCTGTGTGTAACGAGCAGCGATCTCACAGCAGGGGCCAGATCGCTGCTCAGTGTCACACACAGCGAGATCGCTAATGAGGTCACTGCTGCGTCACAAAAACATGACTCAGCAGCGATCTCGCTGTGTGTGAAGTACCCCTTACAGATAGAAATATAAGAAAAGCTAATCTGCCTCAGAGCAATCCCCAAAGATATAGATAGCCCCCAACATGTAAAGACTACGGTGATATAGGTAAACACAATACAAAGGCACAACAAATTCAACAAAGATGAGGCCCAAACTATCTTTATAGGAAAAGATAGGAAAGAGCACTGTCTGCAGCCGTAAAAACCCTAATAAATCTCAGCACACCTGATATGAAAAGACCCTGAGGCCACACAGGCTCTCCCCCACTTTATCAGTACTCTGATGTTACTGGGATCCAAAAACACTAATATAGATGAGGGACTGAAATTAATACAAAACATGACAAAACACCATACATAGCATAATCATGGAGCTAAGTATACAGACACTCCCAGCAGGGAATGATCCAATTCCACCAAGAACTCCACACAGGCAAAATAAGAATCAAGCATTAGTATCAAAACAGAAAAAACACTAAGAAAGTGGAAACAATAAACAGAGGTACAAAGTCAAACTTATCTGAGAGGAGTTCTGGTAGAGAAAAGGGCTGGTTTCAGGATGTCCTTAGCACACAGGAGATCCATTGAGCACCAGCAAGTAACAGGAGAAAACTACTCAGTCATATAGGCCCAATCTGAAGGACCTGATTGCCAGTCCTCCACAGGTGTCTGGCTCTCATTACACAAGTCAACTGCACCGCCAGCACTGACCACAAGAGGGAGCCCCAAACTGGAAAATGTATTCACAACACATCCACTATTCCTATCCAACACCACCCCTAGAAGAGCAAAAGTCGCAGGAAGGGTTGGCGGCGGAGGAGGCCGAGACCCCAGTCACCGCTGCAACAGGTGATGCACTTCTCAGGGACCCTTCGTCCTCCTTCCATCCCTCTCTACACCTTGCACCTGTTTGTCATTTACATGTAGCCGACGGGGCCATGGAGCCGGGTCAGGCCAATCACAGCAACCCCACAAAACCACTGGCCCGGTGAAGCGTACCCCATGAGGCCCCGTGGGGCACTACAATAGCCAATTTGTAAAGAGTTTTGTCACTAAAATATATTTCTCTACAAGATGTTCTTCACATGAAAGACTTGCAGATAAAATTGATGGAGTTCAGAAATCATCATTCTATATCTTGCATACGGTAAGTATCTTCACTTCTGAATATTTTTTTTTTCCGTCAGTTATCAGAGTAAATGCTTAATCCAAAGACATTCTGTGAACAGGTCAATGACAACTGCAGCAAATTAGCTGTTTAAGGATAAAATGGTCAAAGTAAGGGTTCGCTCACACTGCCGTATTACTCTGATGAATGCAATGCGAAAAAATAAAATCAATTGCTCTCAGACCAATGTTATTGAGTCAGTGTTGATCTGTGATTTTTTTCGTCAGGTGTATTATGACTGAGGAAAGAAATACTGCATATGTTCACGTAAATCAGCCGAGACTCGCCAATGGAAGTTTATGGGTGCAAGAAAAATAGCATTAAACAGTTTGTTTAATGCTGGGCTTGCTGTTGCTGTATGCTGGCCTACACAAGCTGCTTGATTAGCTCCTCATTGTTGTCCGTTCTCAGTCCTATAGCTGCTTTAACCCAAGACATGCATTTCCCTGCAACAGTCACATGTGCTCCTTGGCATTTATGCCTGTAGTTCTACACAATCTGTAGAGATAGGTCTCACTCAGCTGAAGTTTGAGGTAAGCACAGGGAGCGGTTTCAGTAAATCATCTGGACTGCTTTCTTTAGATTTCATAAACCAGTCAGGATAATCAAACGAAAAACATCTTTTTCCCGCACAAGTGAAAATATCAAAGCAAATAGTTCATACCACAGTGCAGGTTCACCAGATCACGTTAATGTACAGCTCTCATTCCTTAGGAGTTCAGCACACCTCCACAAACAGACCCTTAAAGGGAATCTGTCACCCCCTTTGACTATTTTAAGCATACAGGTAATAGGATGTTGAAATTAGTCTTACCTGTATGCCTCATAGTAGATGCTTTGTTCAAAAAATATAAGGTTAGACCGCCAATGCAAATTAGCCTACCAGATTACTGGGCGGTTGATTTCTGGGAAGAAATCCCCAACTCCCTGCTTCATTATCCTTCCCGTTACCTCCTCTCAGCTCACAGTATCACAGCTGGCAAATCCCGCGTGTGCGCAATACTGTCCTTCAGCCTGAGTTAATTCATCCCCTATTGAATCGGGGCGGGGGGGTGGGTCAGGCAGGCGGGGACAAACATACGTAGGTAATCTTGCAGGGAGGAAGTCGGCAGGACAACTTTTAACAGCACACCAATAACGGAAGTGGAGCTGGCTCACTGGCGCATGCACAGTAGATTTAATAGGGGGTTAATTACCTCACGTATGCATGGGATTTGTCAGCTGTGATGCTGAGGGGAAGGGACAGGAAGGATAATTCAGCATTGAGGTGGGGATTTCTTCCCGTGAACCAACCACCCAGTAGCCGAAGCACAATGCCCAGTAGCCCGGTTGGGTAATTTGCATATGGTGATCTAACATTATATTTCTGGAACAAAGCATCTACTATGAGGCATACAGGTAAGACTACTTTCAACATCCTATTACCTCTATGCCCATAGTAATAGCTTAAAACGGTCAAAGGGGGTGATAGATACCCTTTAATGAGACAACTGGACTACATTTTACCTGCCAAACTATGCCGCAGGGTGGGGTTATGTGAACAGCCAATCCCACCTATCTCTGGCCCTTGTCAGCTCTATTAGCCCTATCAGTACTATACATACTGGAGCTAGCTTCCAGGTTTACATCTCAGAGAATAACCACCTCTGACATTTCCCCTCCATGACGTGTCCGGCTGACATCTTACAGTGTATTTATTAAATATACTAAATGTAAATGTGTTAAAAATGAAATACACATAGATATAAAAGCAGCATATCTTTGCATAGAAATAAGATTATTTTACTGTGAAGAACAAATTTTGGCATTTATGGTTTCATAAACAGCTGTATAAAAGTCTACTGAGCACTTTGATGTAGTGGGAAATGCATCAGTTTGATACTTGAAACATTTTTCGCCTTTGTACCCAGAAACATTTAATATATCTCAATTTATTTATGGTATTGTAAGGCTTAGGATGCTTTCCCAAGTGACCGAAGAAACTTGAAGTGGTTTATCTCCCTGAAGAGATTTTCAGTTTACAAGTTCATTGTGTAGCTCGGTAACTGAATAATTCAGTAGGTTTCATGGTCATTGAGAGGTTTTCCAGCATCAAAGAGCTCAGACCATTAAGAAATCTGAATAAAATGCAAGATCCCTGTGAAAGTGCTGCATTCTGGATCCAACCAAACTAGTCACAGCTGCTGCTTCAATCACAATAGTCGCTGTACGTGAGAAGTCTGTAGCGGATGCCAATTTCCACATGTGTAAAAGTCCCAGCATTCTTCAACCATGACTTTATATGTTATAGTCACTTCAGCCCCTGGATCGCAGTTCTTTATGCTTTATGTTATCTTAGATCTTACATGGGGCAAGGCAAAAGACAAGTGTCATATGAATTTTATTCCTGAACCGAAATAATTAAGAAATTAACATAAAATTGTGGCATGGTGTATCTTCCGGTGCAATTTCATACATAAGCAATATACTTATCTAATATGTCCCCGCTTGGGTGCATGTACTAGATCCGATGATGGAAATATTTTAGCATTTTGTGTTGATTTGAGACATTATATATATATATATATATATATATATATATATATATATATATATATATATATATATATATATATATATATATATATATATATATATATATATATATATACATATACACACACACACACACACACACACACACACACACACACACACACACACACACACACACACACACATATATATATATATATATATATATATATATATACACACACACACACACATACATACATACATACATACATACATACATACATACATACATATATATATATATATATGAGGATAAAGTACTCCATGTGCCATGCAATGTGAAATCCATAGTGTGGATGTAAACCATTATGGGATTATGGGACTTGGATGTTGCCACTTTCAACAGGCTGCCTACATCAGACACGCTTGCTCATACATATCTTGGCATTTAACCTTTCTTTCTAATAAATGCTTTGCACAGAGTTGAGCGGACCTGTGAAAGTTTGGCTCGCCGGGTTCAGCCGCACTTTAGATAAAGTTCGGTTTGGGACCCGTACTTGACCTGAACTCCAATGGAAGTCACTAATTTGGAATAGGGTCATTAATAGGGTCTCTGCCTCCATGCAGTCAGCCATAAACTCATCACTTCCAAGGGAGGGTGAGTGGATTTTTTCATTTATTTATTTTTGCTTGTTTGTGCACACACAACATCTGATATCGCTGATTTTTATCCCCAGTAAGAGCCATTCAAATGCTGCAAATGGCTCACACTGGGCTGAGCACCGAGCACACCTGAGCACAGCGATGCTCGCTCAAGTGGTCAGCACACTAAGCACCCAAACTCCAACATGGATTTTTTTTTTTTGTAAAATCTGTGTTGGGTACGAACACCGAAATTAAAAGTTTGTGTCCGCTCATCTCTAGTATTGGCTGTTCAGGTGGTCTAATACCCATCTACTGCTGGTTAATAGGTGCAGATTAAAAATTCTAAATTGTGCAACCAATTGCCATCAGTTGTTCCATTGGTTACATGATTTAATATTCACACTACTCAGTGTATTGGCAAAAATGACTCTGGTGCCAAGTGTGGCACACATGTTCATGGTTCCCATATATACTAAACGTCTTACAAACCTCTCCTCTCTGCCAATCCCTTCACTGGCTTCTCATTGCCCAACGACTCTAAAACCCTAACCATGACCTACATGATTTTATCTCTACTGGCTAACACGGTACAAAGATATATTTTACTTGTAACCATGACCTACAAAGCCATCCCCAACCTGTCTCCTCCCTTACATCTGTGACCTAGTCTCCCGGTACTTACCTGCACGTAACCTTCAATCCTCACAAGATCTCCTTCTCTACTCCCCTCTCATCATTTCTTCCCACCATTGCATCTAAGATTTCTCGTGTGCCTCCCCCATACTCTGGAACGCCTTGCCATAACATATCAGACTCTCGCCTACCATGACAAGCTTCAAAAGGAACCTGAAGACCCACCTCTTCCGACAAGCCTACAACCTGCCATAACCCTCAGTCCGTTATAGCACCTCACTACCATCTCTACCCTCACCTACTGTATCCTTACCCATACCTTGTAGACTGTGAGCCCTCGCGGGCAGGGTCTTCTCTCCTCCTTGCATATTTTAGTTTATTAATTCACCTCAGTGCCTCGTAACAAAGTCAGTTTTCCCAAAACGATAGCGACAGTTATAAAAGATTTAGAATTCTGAAAATTGTAGGTCACTGTTCAGACATGACAATATACAGAAAAATGCAAAACAAGAATGAGGGAAGGGGATAATTTAACATTTTGAGAAAACATATCCTAGTCTATTACAGCGTACCTGTAAGGGTTAATTTATACTCCATTATGGAGCCGTTTTTCATGGCTGCTATATATCTACATTGAGGACTGTTACATGTGTGAAAAATGCTAATTTGTCTGGCTCGCATCTCATTTACCACAAGGAGCAACAGCTTGGCAACAAATACATGTAAACACTGGAAGTAGCAAGACAGACATTCTCACTGCCAATGTTACTCTATGTATTGACATAGTTGCCAAGGATTAAAACAAAGCATGCTTTGCTTTTCTAGAGCTCACAAGAGTGTAAAATAAAAGACCCTGCAGATTAACAAGGATAGATGTCAAGGATTTCTAAAGCTACGTGTACAATATTTCCACTAGTGAATGCCAGCTATGACGAGCCTGATTAATGCAACGCCATGCAAAATACCAGACCTGTTTTTCTTTAGTGCAGAACACAATATGGCACAGCTATGACATATATAGTCATTGGGAAGCATGAGAGCACAATATAGTCCTGGACCTAAAGGGAACTGGTGATCTGATTCATGTTGCCCAAACCATAAGCAGTATGAACCTTAGCCTGGCTGCACAATCGCAGCCAAGTAGTTTTCTCTGAAACGCTCTCACATTAGAAGACATCCATATGGGGACCATTGCTAGAGATGAGACTAGTCTGGTGCCACCCCTTGCCATTTTCCAGCTGCAGATGATTGCGAATCTCTCCCTTCCGAGTAGATAGCAAGACGTTTGTTAATCACCTGCATTATTGTTAGGAAGTCGGGTTGAGGCGCCACCAGTCTAGTCCGACCTTCGGCTTTGGTCCCTAGCTGGATCTTTAAATAATATGTTCTCTTTAAAACATCTAAGCATATTCATGAATAATATATCTGACTGCAATCATATAGCCAAGTTCTGATCTAGTCAGGTGACACATTGCCTTTAAGACCTTCTAGTCACTTACAGATGATATATACCTTACTTCTTACAATTTTAGCTTGGATTACCAACTCAATTACCCCATATGAACTGTTCCTAGTACAGAAACCATGAAAAGAATCTAAGAAACTGTACTGTTTAGTGCTTGACCTGTCCTTGGCTTGATGAACTACCCGATCAGTTGCTATTATAGGCTTCTCTAAACCTTGGGCACTATAAATATAGGTCTCTCTTGGATTTTCATTTGTCTTTTTAGACATTTATCATGTGCCTCATACTGTATATTGCCTATCTCTGCATGCACTAGAGAAGAAACCCTACAAAGAGGATAACGCTATACATCAATGTCAACCCTATAATGAGTCTTGCCATTGGTTTGGATATTCAGACCAACCAGGGCAGGCCACAAAGAATACTCAGATTTGACTGCATTTCATGTGGCCAGCCGCGTTAGCCAAAGCTCCTTGGCCAGCTCTCTTCCCCTTTGATGAATCTAGTTTGCATATCCATTTTGTCAAGGAGCATTGCCTATAACTCTTCCTAAGTAAGCATGATTCTCTTCTCAAAAAGAAACTATACCCCTTGATCAAAGCTGAGTTTTCACACACATTTTCCTCACACATCTAGCATTTACTGCATTCTACCATGTTTTCTTTGGTTTCAAAATGCTTCTGCATGCCTTCATCGATTAAGACAGGCCACCGCACAACCCTCACCTAGGTCTATATATCAATCTTCTGAAGTTTCAGAACTTCACAGTGCCTATCTGTACATCTGAACCTCCATTAACTACCACCTATATTCTACCCATGACTAGTAGCATGGATAAAATTGGCTTATGACTGCGGTGATAATGGACAGGTCTAGTCAGTGCTCAACATGAAGATCCTCACATGACACAAGTGAAATACGAACTGATAAACACAATAATGCACTAAAAGTTCCTTATAGTAACAATTATGCTCATGTTCATTAGGAACAGATACTTTTACAGAACCCTTGTTAATGCTAAACATAACTTCATTTTGCAAAAACTGAAATAATACTAAAAGAGATGGAGTAAAATGGTTTCATTGCCGCCAAGCAACCCTTACCCTTCTAGCATTAATTCTGACTTCAGTTTATGGCTAAATTGGCACAAACCTTAAGGCAAAGAGGCAGCAAATATCGTATATTTTTTAGACTATAAAACACTTCTTTCCCCCAGATGTACCTGGTTTACTGGGGGATGGAGTAGGTCACAGGAGGCAGGGTTACTGCTGTATTGAAGCTGGGAACAGTGAACATTCATTTTCTTTAATAGCAGACACACTGATAGCACCAGCCGCTGGCTTACTGTAGCGACTAGGGTGATCAAGTGTGTTTGGTATTAAAGAAAATTAATATTTCCTGCTCCCTAAGCCCATAATTCCTGATGTGGGGCGCAGTGAATATTCAGTTTGGATTAGCTGTCAGCTTAAGTTGGCTTTAACTGGGGAAGCATAGCATTGACATTAAGTGCTCTCCCAATTAGACACCAAAGTCAATTGCCGGTATCAGAAGAGTACGCTGCGCAACAGGGCAACGGATTGAAAGAGAGTAGATTTGTTTATTTTTTTAAGGGTTGAGCCTAATAGGAGGCATATATACCAGTATGAGGGCCATGTACCAACCAGGATGGTTCCTCATGGGGGAACATATATAGAAGGATGAGGAATATACCAGGATTGGGGACATAAATACCAGGATGGGAGACATACATACCAGGATTAGGGACATATATACCAGGATAAGCCCATGATGGGATCATAAAAATGTCGCATTGATATTGCTCATCTGCTCATTTTGGACCTCGGTTTGTGCTGTAGGTGTGGAAGAACTCAATTCTGTGTTTATTCATTAGTGCAAATTTGTACTATGCCTTTTATAAATGGTATGAGATTCTATGAGGACACATAGCTGAATTTTTTTTATATCCGTACTATTCGGTGCCTAATAAGATTCTGAAAATATCAGATATTAATTTATAAATCTTCATTTAACTGCAATGTTTGCCATTTGAGAAACTAAATAAGATAATTTAAGGCCTTAGCTGCAGCCAGGAGTGACCTGTGTGTAATGTGGCTGTGGTTGACGGTTAAAGTGGAAATACTGAGTCATGATGAAGACTTTCCTTCATTAGTTCATATCTGGCAGCAGTCCCCAAGTTAGACTTGGAAGTAAGAATACAGAAATCAACTGAAAACCAGCCATTAAAGTGACAAGATACACATCTCCAAAATAAGACAGACGTAGGATTTTTCTACATGTGCTTAAAGGGAACCCGTCATGCTACACATGACATCTAATCTGTGGGCAGCATGGTATCGGGAAGGAGAATCTGAGCACAATGATATATACAGTAGTTTGTTGGTAAAGATTCAGTATAGCTTGTATTTTATTCATTGAAATCCCTGGTGTTTGTACATAGGAGTCCAGTGGGTGGTTCTACTCCGTGATTGACAGCTGCCTCACACAGGGAAGATTGTCAATCACTCATTTTTTGATTGCAAATCGAACTTTTCATTTTATTATGGGCGATTCAACCAGTTGTAAGAAATCTTTAAACAACGGACTGGCCCAGGGATCAGTGCTGGCACCTCTCCTGTTTGCCCTGTACCTAGCTGATATTCCTAAAACAGTGTCACGGAAATTTGGATATGCCGATGACTGGGCACTTGCTATGGTAAGCAAAACAATGGAGGAAGCAGAGGATGTTCTTACAAAAGATCTTAGTGTAATGGGAAAGTACTTCCGACAATGGAGATTAGAACCTAACTCATCAAAAACGGAAGTTTGTTGCTTTCATTTACACAATGCAAGTGCTAAGACTGAACTTAAAGTACAATTTGAAGGCCAATCTGTTAAACACAATTTCAATCCTAAGTACTTAGGAGATAGAAGGCTAACTTTTAAATCCCATCTGGATAAATTGTCGCAGAAACTGAAAGCACGTAATAATATTATTCAGAAACTTTGTGGATCCTCCTGGGGCTCGGCAACATCTGTTTTGAGAACATCTACTCTTGCCCTGGTGTACTCTGCTGCAGAATACTGTGCTCCAGCATGGTTAAATAGCTGTTATGTAAACTTAATTGACAGCTGAACAACTCTTTGCGTATAATATCTGGTGGTATTAGACCTACACCTGTTCACTGGTTACCTGTGCTGAGTCATATCACACCCGCCAATCTAAGAAGACAAAAGCTCCTACTTAAAGAATACACTAAAGTAGTGATTAATGAAAAACTTCCAATACACCAAAATATCAGAGATGTTACAATACAACTATTGAAATCAAGACACCCACCCATCCGAACTGCAATCACCTTGCATGAACAAGACTTCAATTTAGAGGAGAAATGGCGAGAACTTTGGTTCAATTTAGTAGACGGTGATCCCCAAATGTTCCCTAATTTACAAAACCCTCCACCAGTCTTCAATCTACGAAGGAAAACATGGGTTACTCTAAATCGTATCAAAACAAACTTTGGCGTCTGTGCAGATTTTATGTATAAGTGGGGAAAATATGACTCTCCGACCTGTGACTGTGGAGCAGATCGTCAAACTATCCAGCACATTGTTGAGGAGTGCCCCCTGAGATCCTACCATGGTGACCAGAATGATTTCTATATTGTAAATGATAACGCTATTGCATATATAGAAAATCTTGATATTCAACTTTCATTTTTATCCTTTTGATATTTTTCAATCACTGTCTATTGTCTGGTGTTTATTTTTATATGATGGTAAGGTATACATTCATACGATTAAATAAAAATGTCAATCACTAAATTTGTGATTGAAAGTCCCACAGGACACAAGCACAAAGCAAAGCAAGGAGCCCATATATTTAATTACTGTTGCCCATGGCAAGAAAAAAAGAAAAAAAAAAAAAGAAAAAATTATATATTTTTTTTCTTTACATTTTTGTAATCAGAATTGCACTGGGTTTACTTATGCAAATCATTTTTAATATAAAAACCCACATTGCACTAAAACCTGTATTCTTCAGTTTGTTTAAAAGGGTATTACTGTCTGGCAGGTAAAATCCCATTATTAAACCCAGCAATTATAGAATCTCTTTTATACATCAATGCATTGGATTTGAATAGAAATCCTGTGTATTTTCTCCACAGGTATATATTGGATTTTCCCACTAAATCCTGGGGAAGATAATGGGTTAGTGGAGATCCACAATGCTTTCCCCTTCGGAGCATTTGTATGTAGCCAGCGTTTTTCTGTCACAACTTGTTTTGCGCTCTGCTATTTTGATGTTGATGTATTGTATAAACAGCGGAGTTGCTGTATGAATAATTATGTAGGTGGAAATCTCAATTCATTGGACAAGATTGTCAGATGTGGTTTACCGGATTAAATTGTCTGTAACTGAAAATGTGAAAGCTTGTCTTTTTATATACAAATATTGTTAATAAGAGCCTAGGACATTTCTGCTTTGCAATTATTATTTGTATTAAATAAACCATTTTACTAAATGTGCAGATTTATAGAGAGGACGGAGCATTGCCCCCCCCTCCCCCCCCGGGGCATTTGCGGAGGCCTGCATGACCCCTGATTGGTGGGGAGGTCAGGGTGTCATGGGTGGGGGGAGGGGGAGCAAGCCCGTTTTGAAAGGATTGGATGGGCAAAGGGGAGGAGCGGCACTTTCCCGCTCCCCTGGCTGAAGGAAGAGTCGCAGCCACCTTACCTGCGGCAATGGAGTCTGTGGAAAACATCCTGGAGCGGCTGCGAGCGGCGGCTGGCGACCATCCTCCAGGCTGGCTGCAGGCGTCTGTGCAGGGACTCATCGGAGGGAGTCGGGAGGCGGTGGGGGCTCCCCCCCCACGTGAGCGGCGCCTCCGGAGATCCAGACCGCCGGAGCGGTTATCACCTGAGGTGACTCCCCGGGCCCAGCGACGCATTAGAAGCCCCTCCGGGGACCCTCCAGGCCGGGCGCCATGTGCAAAAAAGTCCAGCAGGCCCCGGTCTGGGAGGAATTCAAGAGTGCGGCCGGGTCCAGCGGTGGAGAGCAGGCCTCTCCTGGAGTTGGGGGCGGGGCCTGCTCCCACTGTGTCAACGGTGGATGTCGGAGCTGCGGCGGGGCGCTCTGGTGATGTGCCGGCCGAGCGCCCTGAGCCCTGTCTGCGGTGGAGGTCGGATGAGGGGGCGGGCCCTAGCGGAGGGGGCGGATCGCGACGGCTGGAATCTGTAGTGCACCGGGCCTGGCGTGCAGGGCCCTCATCAGCAGAGGCCCCGAATGCCGGGGGGGCCCCGTGGAGTGGGATGTGGGAGCTGCGTCGGCAGGATCCAGAGGACCGCAGACAGCCCCCTGTTGCAGCCGGCTGGGGGGGCGGACATCAGCCACAGGATCAGCTCCTGGAGGGATCTTCCGGCCCTGCAGCAGCAGGGGCCAACGGCGGCGAAGCGGAGGTGCGGAGCCAGGAGTCTACTGAGCAGCCGTAGGGACGTCAGGAGTCTGGTAGTCCGGCTGACGGGGCCGCTACCCTCGTGCAGCCCGGTGAGTATGGTTCTATGTCTTGTTTGTCTGCCCAGTATTGTCAGGTACAGAACGCAAGGGGGGATGTAGGTCACCCAGGGTTTAGGCAGGGGATACCCACGGGGGGTGGAGGATATGTGTCAGGAAGGGGGGAGGTGGTAGAGCTTATAGGTTGTGTGCGTACGTTGCTGGAGCGGATTGGGGGGGCACGGGAACACTCAGGGCCAGTGGGGGCTTGGATTAATCCGCCTCCCTTGGGCATTAGTGAAACGCCGGTGGCGGGTATTGCTTCCCCGGTGTCGGTGTCGGTTCAGACGGAAAAGAATAAGGAGGACAGGCTTCATTTGGATGATCGGGCGCGGGGCGAGGTTTTCGTCTGTTTTGAGGGTCCCTTGGGTTCCCATCTTAAGACAGAGGTGAAGGAGAAGATATGGAAGGATGAATACGTAGAGATCTTCTCCCTGCTGCCGTTGGCAAAATTTAATTTGGACAAAGGTAAAAAGGATGAGAGCAAGAAAGAAGAGGAGAAGAAGCGGCGATGGCGCTTGATCCCTCAGACGTTCACTAATTGGTTGCAGGCTTTTGCTATTTTGGCGAGTGTGATAGGCGAGAAGGCGCCGGAGAACTGTTCACATTTGTTTTGCTATATGGACTCTATTGGTGAGGCGTACAGGGTGTATGGGGGACAGACATGGCTTAGGTATGACGAACAGTTTCGTCAGCGGAAGGCCGTTCGACCTTCTATTAGATGGGACCAAAAGGACATCGGGTTGTGGTTACGGGTTATGGCGCCGTCGAGATATGGCCAGCCCTTTCAGGGCGGGGCCGGGTCTGCCGGCCAGTCCGGAACGCAGGGTGCCGGTAGTCAGCAAGGTCAGGGGGGTTCGCAAAAGCCCGGCGTGTGTTGGCAATTCAATGAGGGGCAAAGCAAGTTCGGGGCCACCTGCCGTTTTAAGCACCTCTGTACCCATTGTAATGGGACCTCACATGGAGCGGCAAAGTGCTTTAAGAAAGGCAAATCCAAGCCCGGCACCACTCATACCCAAGGGTCTGACGCCGGTGAGCTTAGCCGCGATGCTTCCGTACCTAAATAGGTACCCTGATAAGGAGAAAGCTGAAGTTTTGCGGTTGGGATTTGGGGAGGGTTTCAGAATTCCGGCTCCCACTTTTAATGTGCCGGCGGCGACGAAGAACCTTTTGTCAGCTTATCAGCATTCGGGGGTTGTGGCCGAAAAATTAGGCAAGGAAGTGGCTTTGGGGAGGATGGCGGGGCCGTTCTAGGCCCCTCCTTTTCCTGATCTAGTGGTCTCGCCGTTGGGGGTGGTGCCAAAAAAGGAGCCGGGAAAATTCCGGCTGATTCACCATCTGTCTTACCCAAGAGGTAGGTCGGTAAATGACGGGATACCGGCTGAACTGTGTTCGGTGGTTTATACGTCATTTGATGAGGCCACAAGCTGGGTGAAAAAATGTGGAAAGGGAGCACTTATGGCTAAGACGGATATTGAATCAGCTTTTCGGCTTTTGCCAGTGCATGCAGATTGTGTCCGGTTGTTGGGTTGCTTTTGGGAGGGGGCGTATTTTGTAGATCGCTGTTTGCCCATGGGGTGCTCAATCTCATGCGCATTTTTCGAAACGTTTAGTTGCTTTTTGGAGTGGGTTGTTCGGGACGTTTCAGGCTTGTCAGCATTGGTACATTACCTCGATGATTTTTTGTGTGTAGGTCCTGCCGATTCGGCTCAGTGTGCCGGGATTTTGGCAACTATGGAGTGGGTTGCGGACCGATTTGGGGTCCCCCTGGCGCCTGACAAAACGGTGGGACCAACTACTAGTTTAAGTTTTCTGGGCATTGTAATCGATTCAGTGGCCTGGGAAGTCCGGCTTCCTGAGGACAAGGTTGCGGCCATGAGGGACGAGGTGGCAAGGGCACGGCGGGTGAAGAAACTGCAATTAAGGGAAGTGCAGTCCCTACTGGGAAAACTTAACTTTGCTTGTAGGGTGATGCCAATGGGCCGGATTTTTTCGCGACAACTGGCCAGGGCAGCGGCGGGGGTGCTTGCTCCGCACCATTACGTTCGGTTATCAGCAGACCACAAAGCGGACTTAGCAGTGTGGGGACAGTTTTTGGAACACTACAACGGTCGTTCCTTGATAATGGAGGATGCAGTGGACAATTTTGACTTGGAGTTGTTTACGGATGCGGCGGGCAGTTCAGGTTTCGGTGCTTTCTTCCAGGGTCAGTGGTGTGTGGGTCGGTGGCCGGACAACTGGACGGCTGAAGGCCTGACAAAGAATGTGGCGCTGTTGGAAATTTTTCCAATAATGGTGGCACTTCATCTTTGGAGAGGCCAGTTGGCAAACAAGAAGATTCGTTTTAACTGTGACAACATGGGGGTGGTGCTGGCGATTAATCAGTTTTCGGCGTCCTCTCCTCCGGTTGTTCGGGTGTTACGGGAATTGGTGTTGGTTTGTCTGCAAATTAACGCATGTATTACGGCGACTCATGTGCCAGGTGTTCAGAACCTAATAGCTGATTCCCTCTCTCGTTTTCAGTGGGATCGGTTCCGGGTTTGCGCACCAGAGGCAGAGTCCAGCGGGTTGGAGTGCCCAGCACACCTTTGGAACGTGGTCTTCGGGCAGCGGGACCACTAATTCGGGCGTCCTTGTCGGGTAACACGTGGACAGCATATCAGGCAGCATGGGGGCTGTGGGAGCAATGGTTGCAGGGTGGGGATTTTTCTGAAGAGGATCAGTTGGGTATATTGTTGGAAAAGTTGGGGGAAGCGGCAGTAGCAGGGTGGTCGGTTGCGAAGGCAAATCGTTTCATGGCAGGGTTAGCATTTGGTTTTCGGTTACGAGGGTTACGAGATTTAACTAAGTGTTTTTTGGTTGTCCAGGCGTTGAAGGGTTTTCGAAGAGGACGAAAGCTATTGGATGGTAGACGACCAGTGTCATTTGGATTATTGGAACGGCTGGGTGGGGTGTTGGGGGAGGTCTGTACATCTCCGTTTGAGGAACATTTGTTTAGGTTAGCGTTTTCCTTGGCGTTTTTTGGAGCCCTGCGGGTTGGGGAATTGGTATCTCCCAGTAAGGTGGCCCCCGGGGGTTTGAGTCGTGGTGACATTATGGCGGTGGACAGGGGAATTGAATTTTGGATAAGAAAATCTAAAACTGATCAACGGGGGGCAGGGAAGCGAGTGTGTTTGGGAGCGGTTAGGGGATCGGATATGTGCCCGTTGAGGTGTTTCAAGAATTTTGAACAGATTCGTAAAAAGGTGGACGGCCCGCTGTTATGTCATGACGACGGGTCTTTCTTATCACGATATCAGTTTGTGAGTGTTTTCAGGGCGTGTTTGAAGTCGTTGGGGTTAGATCCTAAGTCTTTCGGATCGCATTCTTTTCGCATAGGGGCGGCAACAGAAGCATCCAGGTGCGGTTTGTCTGAAGACGCGGTTAAACAGATTGGTAGGTGGAAGTCGGGGCGTTTTAAGTTATACGTCCGCCCCCAGGCGGTGGTCGGAAACTGAGTGGGGACTCTTACGGTGAATGGGGGGGGGGGCGGCCGGGGTGTGGGTGTTTCGTTTGAGGGTCTCAGGCACTAAAATGGTTGTTTGTTTGTGCTTTTGTATTGCAGAAACACCCCTTCCCTCCCCCCCCGCTGGTCTGGATCTTGGGCCATTCTTACGTGTATTGGGGAGCCCGGCGAGCGGATGCGAGAAGGAACGGGAGACAGTTAGGCTTCGCCAGGGACGTGGCTCTCGTACGGTGGCTCGGGGTTCGGGGGTTAGGGTGGAGCAGGGTGTTACAAGAGGTGCATAAATATGCCCGATTAGACAGGCCTCCTGACGTGTTGGTCTTACACGTTGGGGGGAACGATCTAGGGGAAAGGCCTTTCAGAATCCTAATAAAAGACATCAAGCACGACTTGTTGCGGCTATGGGTGTCTTTTCCAGGGATTACGGTAGTTTGGTCAGAGATGGTGGCGAGAAGGAGTTGGCGGAAAGCGCGGTCTGTTGAGAGGCTGAACAAGGCGCGGGCGAAGGTGAATAGGGCGATTTCAAAGTTTGTTAGTCGGAATGGGGGTGTTTGTATCCGGCATGTGGAGTTGGAAAGGACGGAAGAGGAATTTTGGTTGGCGGACGGGGTACACTTAAATGCGGTAGGGATCGATTTGTGGACCCTCGGCTTGCAGGGAGGTATTGAAAGGGCCCTGAGGTTGAGGGGGGTCTCAGGCACTTGAAGGTTATCAAGGTGCCTTCGTTGTGGCGTGTTATTGGTGGGTCCTTGAAGTTGGTTTAAAATTGTTCGGGGAATCCATACGGGTGTGGATCCCCTCATTGGCATAATTGCTGGTCACCTGGTGATTTGGAGGGGAATCCCGACGGGGATATCGGGGCCCCTGTGGGTGTGTTGGGGTTAATGAAGGATTAACCCTTACAGTTTGGTGCGCCTGAGCCAGTGTGGGGAACGGCTGGGAGCAAGTTGGTTTTATGGTTCGGTTTATGGGGATCACCAGGGTTGTAGCTTCAAGGACCTTACCATATTGCAATTTTATTGGTTATGTATTTATGTTAATAAAATGGCTGCTATGGCCAAAATTATCCAAAGATATTCGGTGTCTGCGTAGTCATTTTAGATAAGAATGGGAATGGTGGAAGGAGACGGGAGGAAGACCGGAGTCAGCAATTCCAGGGTCAAGTCCTATAGCTATAAAATTCATACAATTTGTGTGACATGTCCTAGTGGTCAGACAAAACTGAGATTCAGAGATTCATTGAACCATACACAAACCAGTTGTAAAAAGGGGTCCATGTCTCCATTCCAGTGCATGAGACTCAGAACATTTCCTATGCTCATTCGTTTTGCAGATCAGACTCAGCCATTACGGTCTACGGGGATCCGTGAGACATAGATACTAAAAAGACAGATGTTGTACTTCAGAGGTCCACCAGAGATTCATTTTGTTTTTAACCTGTATATTGTTAACAGGCAATGGATAAAAAAAATCTAGATCGCAATTGTTAACCTCCTGCTGCGGTTGCAAGGGATGCAACCGTGACGGGTCCATGCGGGAGGGGACCCACCAAAGCCAGCACCCATTTCAGCTAGATGTGGGTTTTTTTATGAGTTTGAGAACTGCAGAACAGGGGACATGTATACCAGGAAGAGGGCCAGGACGGGGGACATGTATACAAGGAAAGGGCCCAGGATGGGGGACATGTATACCAGGAAGGGGCTTAGGATGGGGACACATATACCAGGAAAGGGCCCATTATGGAGGATATGTATACCAGGAAGGGGCCCAGGATAGGGGGACATATATACCAGGAAGAAGCATTTATACCAGGAAGGGATGCAGGATACGGGACATGTTCCAGGATAGAGGGCATGTATACCTGGAAGGTTCTAAGGATCAGGATGGGGGACATGTATATCTGGAAGGGGCCCTAAATGGGGAACAAGTATATCTGGAAGGGGCTCATGATAAGGGACATTTATACCAGGAAGGCACCCAAGATAGAGGACATGTATAGATGGAAGGGGCTCAGGTAAGGGAGCATGTATACCTGGAAGAGGCTCAGGATCAGGATGGGGGACATATATACCTGGAAGGGGCCTAGAATGGGTATATTAATACATTATGGAGGACATTATTATACAGTGGGGGAGGGGGCGACAAGTATGTCTCTAAAGGATTTAGAATGCTACAAGGGACCCATGTCCAAATCTTGCACAGGGACCCATTGGATTCTAATTACACCACTACTACACAGTCTACCTGCTTCCGTGAAAAAGATGAATGAGAAAAACTGATGTAACCAGGATGACAACTGAGGAAAAAAAAAAACATGATCAGTTTTTCTCAGATGGTAACACTTTCAAGGATGTGTGAATCTAGAGAGTTTAGCAAAAAATTACCGTAACCTTGGTCCATGGCTGCTAGACTAAAGCACTGCAAAACTGCTTATACATGTGCCATCCCTGGTGCCTCTTTTAATTAGTAGGCAGCCAGAAGATCAATACTTGTGGCTTGATGCATGCATGATTTCTCAGTGGCCTACAATTTAGAAGAGTTGCTGCAGATGTTGCAGATAGGAAGTTAGCAGGGGAATGGCCACTAGAACCTAAAGGGGTCACTGGGCCAGGCAGGTTCCTGTGAATCTTTTTTCTTAATTTTAATATTCATGTATACATGTCCCATTAAAACCAAGAGTGGAATAGACTTGGAACTATGTGGAGGAAAACTGAACATGTTTGAAGGGTTTTAGGCAGTGAACTTCGCAGTAGTACTGTAGAGTTGGTGGGATTGTGTACATCAAGGGAGAGTAAGCAGCAAATGAAACCAATTTAATTAATTTATGTTAACAGTAAACATCAGACCCTACTGAATTTCTAGCTGGAAGTGAGGTTCTTCCACCTTACATTAGTAACCCTAGTAATCAGCTTGAAGGAGGTCTTGAGAAACAGTTATGGAAGAATTTTGAAGCCTAGTAAAGGATTGGCAACTTTTCTGGGAGTGTTTGAATGGACGGTGGTTAACTTCTATGGGCGTCAATCTTGGAAGAATTTTGAAGCCTCGTAAAGGATTGGCAACTCTTCTGGGAGTGTTTGAATGGACGGTGGAAAACTTCTATGGGCGCCGTTCTTGGAACAGGTGTAAAAAGCATTGGTAATTTTGTATTGGTTAATGCAATAAAAACAGTTTTCCACCATCAAGAAACACCTGGGTTGGAATTAATTGATGGATAAAATGAGTATAGTAGGAGTTTTAGGTTGTTACCCTGGTCATGTACTTTCTATGGCCAGTTACGCAAGGATGGTATTCTCACCTTAAATCAGGCCTAAAGTCAAAGTGCAGAAGGTGTTTAAAAAGAATATATAGAAATGACACAACAAAAATAGACTTCAGCTTTGGTAGAGAGCCCCAGATCAGAGCCGATTGTTCGAGCAGATACAATACCGACAGCCAGGCGTAGTAAGTAGGCATACTTCTTTTTCTACACATCCCTAACACATAAAAGGTTGCACAATAATCTGACTCCCATAAAATCATAATTAATATTTGGGCGTGGATTTTTAGAATGTTGATACGATGATGACTTACACAGGTTAAAAAGTCATTGAACATTGTTGCGTACACACCTGTCCAACAAAACTATGAGAAAATGCTTCTATGCGTTAAGGATTACGACTCTTTGCACTGCAAGGAAGGTAACTCGGAGATCTGTAGATTATCTCTGTAACTAGCTCCTACATCTTATTTTATTTTTTACTTCAAAGTGCCTGGTAACAGATCTGGAACCAACAGCCGGTCTCTTTGGCAGAGTACTATAAAGAGCCCTCAGGGGCTAACCAAGTAATATGGCTGGAAAACATTAACGTCTTCAATCCCTTTGCCACATTTAGACTGTCTGGTGTGCATTGGGTATACCGTACTCTCTTATTCCTGCCATGCAATGGAAAAACTGACAGCGATTTAATAAATCTAGTGACAATAGTAAGGTAATGATTGCCAGACTAGGCTGACAAGAAAATGCCAGCGCTCATTACAGTCCTTGAACTTTAAGGTAATGCACATTCGGTCAAGTAATTGTCAGGTTTTTGCCTTCTGTTCCGTCACTGTAATCACTATAATAACAGGATGAGTTGTGATAAGAGAAGGGAAGATGTGGCAGACTTGCTCCTATAGAGCACTTATTTCAGGTATACTGTAGGAAAAACTACTGTATCGCATGTGTCATAACTTTTTACAAAATGTGAAGAATCCCCCATTACAAACTGTCAAGCAGTGTGGCTACCCTTACATCTCCTATAGTAGTAATTCGGGGGAGGGGGGGTATCATATCACAATGCCCAATTTGCATGATATCATGCTTATCACTTCAATTAGGAAAATTTGTTGTCCAGGTTGCTTGCTCGTAAGGGGTAGAAATGAAAGTGTGTAACATTTACCAATGGAGGGCATCTAGTGACCTATGTAATATGGTTTTCGCTATGGCATACTATTTATCACTGTTGCTATTAACCGTTAACGCTGGATTAGACCCAGTAAATCTGGGCTGTTTTACTATCACAGCCTCTTAGTTGGTAAATGAGTCCTTTGTATCATTATAACAATTACAGACTCCCTAGCCGACTTGGCACTTCATGTATAAGTGATACTTCTATATAATGAGAGTGAGATCCACTAAGGAGGGATGTATGATTTTCGTAGGTATTGATTAGTTTGTTACTCCTCAGACATTGAACATATACATCTTCACTAAAGGGCACTTTACACGCTACAATATATCTTACGATGTGTCGGCGGGGTCACGTCGTAAGTGACGCACATCCAGCATCGTAAGGTACATTGTAGCATGTAATAGCTACGTGCGATTGCGATTGAACGGTAAAACGTTCATCGCATGCACGTAGTTTAATTCCTAAAAATTGAACGTCAGGTTGTTAATCGTTCCCGGGGTGTCACACACAGCGATGTGTGCTACCCCGGGTACGATGAACAGATCTTACCTGCGTCCCGCCGGCTATGCGGAAGGAAGGAGGTGGGCGGGATGTTTATGTCCCGCTCATCTCCGCCCCTCCGCTTCTATTGGCCGGCTGCCGCGTGACGTCGATGTGACGCCGAACGTCCCTCCCACTCCAGGAAATGGACGTTCGCCGCCCACATCGAGGTCATATGGACGGGTAAGTACGTGTGACAGTAAATATTCGTGTGTGCGACACGTTCAACAAATTGAATGTGCCGCACATACGATGTGGGCGGTTATGATTGCATACGATATCGTGTGGTAAATCGTAACATGTAAAGCAGGCTTAATGCTCATTTCCCTTTTGAACACCATCTGTCATTGCATCTGCACAAATTTGTATCCGCCTATATATGATGCACCAGTTTAATCAGTTTTCCGCATCATATTCTTATCCCTGCCATTTTTATGAATTTTATCATCTTGTTTCAAATGAATAAAAGGAATTATTTATATCTAAATGGTTTTAAGGGGATCTTTTTGGTTTCTCAGATTAACATTTACCCACGGTGACAGTCTTTCATTGGATGGTATTGTGCCCTTCACCGTATGTGAACCATTTGGCTAAATTCACACAATGCATCTTTTTCTGCGTTTTTGAGGTCACAAAGATGCACCAAAATGCATGCATTTCCTTCTTCCAGCAAAGTGTATGAGATTTTTTATTTTGTTGTCCACAATAGACCTCTTTTGTTGGCTGCGTTTTTGAAGATGTACCCAAGATGCCGCATGTCAATTCTTTTTGCATCTTTACAGCATTTTTGAGCCTTTCCAGTCAATAGATTTGACTTAAAAATGCATTGTGCAAAACGCAGTAAAAACGTGTCAAAAACGCATTGTGTTTTTGCCGAGCTGCATTTTTGGTGAATTTTTTTGTGACAAAAACGCTGCATCTTTGTGTTAAAAAAAAAAAAAAAAAAAAAAAAAAGAAGATGCCGCATATGAACATACCCTTTAAATCAGCAATATTGATTGCTGAATCTATGTAGGCTACAGTCCCAAGCCAAGTGCTTATCTAGCTTTTTGTGCATTTTTTCCCAAGAGATGCAGATCTGGTGCTGAAATTTAGACACCAAATTCCTGCACCAAATCTGCATCTTCTGGCAAAAAAAAAAATACGTCGTGTTTTGATGTGTTTTTGTTTTTTTTTGCCAGGAGATGCAGTATTGGTGCAGAAATTTGATGTATAAATTTCAGCACCATATCTACATCTCTTGGCAAAAAAATGAGTTTTTCTGCCAAGAGATGCAGGTTTCATTGAACTAAATAAGTTAATCTGATGTGAGATCACTGAGTTGAGGTCTCCTAAGCTCAGTTTACCTGCAGTCACAGCTGTGACCGTAGATAAACTTAGTGATGTCACCACTCACAGCTGCGGCTCAATCAGTTTCTGCCTGAAGCCACAGGGGGCAGTCATGATCTGTGTCTGCACGCTGCAACATCAATATGTAGCAAAGACGGGATCTTTGTGGGAACTCGTGTGGATTACGTTGGGTCTGGGTGTTTGGGGGTTAATAATTGGAGAAAGTGTTTTTTTTGTATTTTATTTCAAATAAAGGACTTTTTCCGTGGTTGTGTTTATTTCGTTTCACTTTCAGGATTAGTAATGGGGGGGGGGAACTGTCACATCTAATGGATGCAACAATTCTGGGTGGCTGCAGGCTGTTATTTTTAGGCTGGGGGAACCAAATAAATATGGGCCTCCCCAACTTGAGAATACCAACCCTAGCTGTTGGTTTTATCTTGGCTTGGTATCAAAATAGGGGGGGGGGGCGCAGGCCATTTTTTAAAATTATTTATTTAAATAGTAATTACAAAAAAAAGCCACATAGGGTCCCTATTATTTTGATACATAGTCAAGATAAGCACACGGCTGAGGGCTGCAGCCTGTAGCCGTATGCTTTATTTGTGCTGGGTATCACAATATGGGTGGAACCTACTCCAATTTATTTATTTTTACACCCCTATTAGGTACACAAACAGTGTGTATTTCCAAACAATCAGACGCTGACACATAGGTATGGGCCACGGTCTTATTGCACCCAATCAGACGCTGGGACTGCTGGTGGATGGGGGAAGCAGTGAATATATATGAGGGTTCACAAGCAGACCCAGAAGTAGAAGGTTGGTAAGTATAACGTCCCTGCTTTATTACCTATTTTATTTGTTTAGACATTTTTTAATTATCCAGGTGGCCGAATTCAAACAGTTACACGGAGTTCCCTGAGAACTCAGTGTTTGGGGTCCATGCATGGACATTAGGTATATGGTACAGATCTCAAACTTTACAGTTCAGGTTTGCCTGTCACTATGCAGTACATAGTTACCGGAGGCTGTAACCATGCCCCGGGCACTGACATCTAGCCAGCTCCATACTGATGCACTGCTGAGATGGCTTGTTAAGCCGCCATTTACTATGTACTGAGCTGTCACTGAAGCATGTTGGCCACACTGCTATGACTGAAAGCCAGAGTCTGCAGAGAGGAATACAGGCGCAGCCAATGCAGTTTCAGTCACTGCTCAGTACATAGTGAGCGTGGCTGTAACTGTATCCAAACACTGACTGAGAGCTGGCTCTTTACTGATGCACTGCTGAGCTGGCTGGTTAACCCGCCGCTCACTGTCTACTGCGCTGTGACTGAAGTGGTTTCGACCACACCTCTATAACTGAAAATCCGAGGCTACACCAAGAATTAAAGTTAATTTCCTCCTGGCAGCAGGCGACAGTGCGGAGGCTGCATAACTTCAGAACGCTATTAACCTGAAGATTAGCCCCATATCTGCAGGTCAATAGCGATTTTATATAGCAGGTTCTCTTTAAAGCAACATAGTGGCTCAGTGTCCTGGGTCCCAAGGACAACATCTGCAAGGAGTTTGTAGGTTCTCCTGTATTTTCATGTGTTTTCTTGTACAGTCCAAAGAATTGAGATTGTGTTTGCGTATTTCTCTATAACATGGTGCTTTCATATTTGCCTTCATTAAAACCCATGCAAAGGATATATCATCAATTTAAAAGAAATGGTCAACCCCTCTGACTACCATTTACAGAATGTATATGACTGACTGACAGCATGATAACTTTCGGGTAAATTGCAATAGATCATACACATTGTTGAGGAGAGCCATAAGGTGAAATACTTAACCTCTGACATAGAGCACTGAGAAGTGTGTTCAATTAAATCAATTCTCTATACATAAGCCAGTCACTCTTAAGAGGAAGCCAAGATGGCCCCCGATGACATCACAGACCAAACCATCAGCATGGATCCACCAGATGATATCCCTCCCATCACCATGGTATCATCCACTGAAGTCAGACCCGCACATCAATACCAACACGGATTTCCCCATTGGCTAGCCCATGAACTGTCCGACTAAATGGGCATATCTGAACTTGTGTACACCCCTAGCCTATATCAAGAGGATGCATGCTGCTTCTCTGTCTGTTCGGTGCCATCTTTACGGTGACAAAGAAGAGATTTCATATCCGACTGTGCCTGGTGGGAATTCTTTTATGCATGCACTTGGTATATACCAATTCGGCCAGGCAGTAGGCAACTAGTGATCTCTGGTTCCCCCTAGAGTTCACCCTAACAACATAATACAGAAATTATTTAGAAGATATAGAATGAATATGTGGCGCCCCTGACCTGGTCAGGCACCACTGAGTACTGCACCCATGCTGGGGACAGTACAATACAGGTAATCCAGAAGGCTGACCGAGGTGTGACTACACAGGCGCATAGTGATCAGGTCTCACACATGTACCTTTGAGAGGACCCCTGGGGATCCCAGGAGGGGGCAAAGCCTTCACCTCCACTTGAGGAGTGGAGGGGGCGAAGCCTCCATCTCCACTCAAGGGGTGTGGTGGAGAGCCTGGTTGCTAGGTGGCGTAGGCAAGAACAGGAGAGGAGGAGCAGTGAGCCGGTTTAGTGCAGAGTCCAGGGAGCTCAGAGAAGAGCAGACCCCTGGGGCTGTTGCAGTCTAACAGCGCCCGCGCAGTGGCTACCGACGGGGGAGAACGGTCACCTAGGAGTGCTACCCGAAATCCATCTTCAGCTAAAGAGAGAGCACGGAGTGGGAAGTAAGGAGACTGCTAGGGAGTACCAGGCCCAAACGGGCGGCAGATCCCGGAGCGGGGATAGATCCACCTTTCCTTGCTAAACCTGCCGGTGTGGGGCCCTCAAAGCCCACACCACAACACCCAAAAGCCGCAGCCACGTAGCCACAGTTAGGGCCCATAGTTCACAGGAGGCAAGCAGCTGGAGTGATCTGGTCCAGGCGACAAGCAAACGGCAACCAAACGAGGGGAGCGGTTACTTCCCTGGGTGACCCCCATAGGGACTAAAAGTCGGGGTTACCCCAAACCACCAAGGGCTAAGGAAGGCGAGTCGGTAGTCACCCTCATCAGTCAGCCTGAAGGATACCTGGTTCCAGCCTGGTTCATCCCAGCTACGCCCGGGTTACTCACCCTGCCATCAACTGTGAGTAAAACCCCTGAAAGACATCCTGCTTGTGTGGAGTTATTCTGCGCCTCGTGGTTCTACACACCTACACAGGGCCCTGGGGCTCGCCTCACTCTCAGGAGGCTGTTACAACCGACTGCACCCACCATCAGCCCCAGGCATCCCTTAATCTGCAGTGGCGGTCCCCACTGACCGCAACTCTGAGAGTGGCGTCACGACAAATAGAAGATTCCCTACCTGTAACAAGATCCAGCTGAGTGGAGTCCCTGAAGGTAATGCACCGACACAACACCTGTGGGGCTTCACAAATACACTATATACAGAAACAAGGCATCGGTCACAATGACAAATCTAATAATTAGTCAGCAGGCTTCTTTTTTCGATTGTCTCTCCTTTGGAAGACCGCAGTATCATTCTGCCACCATAATTCACCTATGCATTTGCACAAGAAAGATTAGTTTAGATTGCAGATCTGGCAAACATCCCAATCCTTAATAGGTCATACATCAAAAGCCCACTGATGAGCCTGAAATGAAAATGGCCTAACAAGAAATCAACATCATTACTTAGATTCAAGCCGCTGCCAGGATTCAAATGTTAAAGTTACGACTTTAATTTGCTAAGTGCAATTCCCCTCACCCACTGTCCTTTCCCTTCTTTTTTTTTTCCACCTCTTCTTTCTTAAATCAGCTAAAGAAAAGCATGAGATAAAGACAGCAATTGACATTGCTGTAGAGGAAGAGAGATTAGATCTTTGTTTGCCTTAATGAAATTACTGTCTTAATCCCATCCAAATTGTTCCGTCCTAGATCAATATCTCATGAAATATGTACAAGGAGTACAAATTTATTAAAATAGGCCGGCGGAAAGGGTAAATATTGTCTTGTAATACTGAGAACAAAATATAGTCTCTAAGCGGCTGTTTAGTTCTTACTGAGGCTCAGTTTCACCGATTTTCCTCTTGAATAATTAATTTCAAGAGGATAATAGGCGGCATGTGATGGACCTCAATGCAATTTTTCCTTATGCTGATACATATGCTTTTCCTGTTTGGTTGTTTGACTTGTGCCAGTGAAATACAGCGCTGTTTTCAGGATCTGTGGGATAACAACTCCATAGAAGCTCCAGTGTAAAATTCCTTACAGAATTTGTGGAGAGCATTTGGGGGGTTAACATGGCATAAAACCCTTTTGTGCAACATCTTAAACCTCTTAAAAACACTACAAAATAACTATTTGTTATTGACAAAGCCCCGTTTTCAGCAGCTGCAATTCTCCTAGTGTCCTAGTGGTATGCCAATTTTAACTCGCCCTTAAATGGGTGTTCCAAAGCCTTTATTTTTATCCTAAATGTATTTTTAATATAGGAATGTAATCTCTTTTCTAATATACACTACAAAGTCTTCATTGTTTTCCTCAATATGTTAACTGCTTAATTATTATGTACTTCCATTTGGATTAAACTTTGTTTGAGATTCACCAGTTCATGCTGGGATACTCAAAGAGGATGTCATCAGGGGGCAGAGGCCCCAGTTACTACTGCAACCTCTGACACCACCCTGAAACGAGACATCATTGGTAATAACTGTTTTTTGGAGCTGAGCTAGTCTCTGCTCTACTAAGCATACGTCAGTTGTCAATTTCAACTTATGCACAGTACAAGCTCCCTTGTCACTGTGCAATATTATTTTTAATGCACAGTGACAGTGCTCTCCCTCGCTGGCTCTAATAAGAAATGACAAGCTGGCAAAGAGTGCACTTTCAGTGATTATTGTGGGGAGAAGAGACCAGCTCTGCCCCAAAAAGAGATGTTACTTGTGGTGGTGGGTCTGGTCTCTGCTTTTTCTGATTACCAAATTCTCGCCTTATAATGCGCACTGACAGTGCACTCTCTTGTTGTCTCATCACTTCTCATCAGAGCTGGTCAGGGAGTGAACTGTCACTGTGTATTGAAAGTAATATTGCACAGTGCCAAAAGAGCTCATACTGAGCATACGTCAGACTTAACAACTGACGCATGCTCAGTAGAGCAGGGACTAGCCCAGGCCATGAAATGGATGTTACTGATGGCATTACTTTGTTTGTTTTTTTGCCTCCCAATTAGTTAATTTAAAAAAAAAAAATGATCAAAAAGTTATATACCACAAAATGACAAAGAAAATTATAGCGGTCACTTAAAAAATAGGCTACCATAGAGCTCTGTTGACAGACAATCATGAAACTTATGGCTTTCAGCATATGTGGATCTAAAAACAATTTTTTTAAAAAGAGTATTACTTGTACAAAAGGAATAAAAATAAATAAAATTGTATGCATGTGACACCATATTTATACTGACCTACTTATTAAATTATACTTTATTTGTGCAGAATGTCAAACATGAAATTTGAAAAAAAAAAATATTAAAATACAAAAATTTTGCTGTTCTTTTCATCCCACAAAGACTTAATAAAATTTTGTTAAAGGTATTTGCACACCAAAATTATGTCATTGAAAGGCCTCATGCCCCCCCCCCTCCCAAAAAGCCTGTCTTGGGGAAAGTCTTCTACAATATATAGCTTTAAAGGGGGCTGTTACCTTTCAAGTATAATTTGCACCTAGCTGGATTTTACTGAAAAAAAAGGTGTGGGGGGGACCCTTTCCCGGGTCCATGCTTGAGTCTCCACCGCTATGGCACTGACATCACATTGACAGTGTGGCAGCCAACCAGTGAGCTCAGCGGCTCGGAGCTGGGTATTCTGTCTACACTGGATTGTCCCACTCAGAGCTCATTGATTGGCTGCCATGATATCAGTGCCGCAGCCAACTCCATATACCGGAAGGTGCAAAATGCAGGGAGGGACAAATTACACTTGAAAGGAATGACCCCTTTAAGAAGATATCAGTGTTCTAAACCTCATGCCCTTTGTTCACAAGCTATTATCGCGTCACTGTTGCGGTGGTCACATATCATACTATTGATTTCATGGGCAGTTGCCTGTAAATAAAGAGCAGACAGACCACCGAAGCGGCCTTACTCGATCTGTGATGAAAAGAAGAGGTGAGAAGTGTTTGTTATTTTTGTTTTATGACATTTGATGCAGTTTTATTTTTTTTAGAAAATGGAAAACCTGATTTTGCAAAAGCAATCTTTAGTCAAGCTAACAATATGTAAATCAAAACCTTTGTTGAAACAATTGCTGACATTCTGTTTCCCACTTTCCGAACAAAACAAAAAATGTTGCGAAATGATGATTGATTTCATGATGCCATCTTGAACGTACAGTCGTGTCTGACATACATCATCTCTTATTTTTAGATTGTAGACCACATTCAAATAATTTAAAGTCCATCTGGTAGACACAAACCAAATCACACAACAAAGCCGAAGAACTGCTCATATCTATCATGCGTGGGATCATTAAACAGTAGCACATGTACTGTACAGTCTTTCATCAGAAATTTTCCCTTTTACTGCATAATATATATGCTTTTACTAGATGATACAATGCTTCTCTGCATTTATAGGATAGATCTTCTGTGTATGCTCTGGCAATGCGCAGTTTTACCTACACAAGTTATGGGCATCTATTCCAAAGGCATTAAATGACAACACCCTTCTAACTTCCAACTGAACTGGATCAAGAGCAATTAGGGTTAATAAGTGACAGGCTCATTCAAGAGCTGGTCACCTACATTAAGTAGCGGTCAGCCAAGCACTCATTCATCAAACAGCTATGGCTCCAAACGTCCCGATAAACACGCACACTTGGCTTGTTTATTCCAGAGTGAGAAGGGAAAAGCTCATTTGTCAGTAGCCATTACTTGTAGGAGCAAAAGATTGGGCATGTTTAATTCCTGTCGTAGGATTATGGAAGCAGCCTTAGACCCAATTAAACTGTGGACTTATATATGTATTGCTAGCTTAAAGGATTTGCCTGGAATTCAACTATTGATTACCTCTCCATGACAAAGGTCATCAATATGAGATTGAGGGAGGTCCTAAATCGCGCACCCTCCACCACTCTGTGGAGTGCACTGCTGGATTAGTTTTCAGCTAAGCAATGGACAGGGCAAAACGCAGAAGCCCTAAACATTGTTTAATGGCCACTGCCAAGTAATGCATTTTATCTCACATTAAAGTGAAAGGGATAAATAGTGCAGTAATCAGGAGCAGCCATTAAGCAATGTATTAAACGGCTATGCTCCACTCCCCACATCATTTCTACCAAGACACTATTAGAGTGTTTTTTAGCTGATCAGTGGGAGTGTCAGGTGTTGAAACCCCTCAAGCTTATATTGATGACATTTAACAGCTTCGTAGGTGATCAATAGTTGCATCCTGGACAATATTTTTAAAGATGAAATTTTTTTGGTCAACATCTCCCCCAACCTTCCCATAAAGATATACAGATGGCCAACTGCAAGTTCATGGAGAGAACAAGATGGATTTTTTTGGTCATGGTCTTATCTACCATGGCCAAACAGTATGGCCATGGTCTTCTCCAACAATGCCAAATGGTGTAGCCATGGTCTTATCTAACAATGCCACATGGTCTTATCTACCAATGCCAAACATACTGTAGCAGTTGGTCCCATCTATAAATGTTAAGACCATGGCTACACTATGTTTATCTACCAATGCCAAACAGCATAGTCATGGTCTTATCTACCATTGTGAAACACAGTGTAGACATGGTCTTAGCTACCAAGGTCAAACAGAGTAGACATGGTCTTATCTACCAAGGTCAAACATAGTGTAGCCATGTTCTTATCTTCCAATGCCAAATATAGTGTAGCCATGGTCTTATCTACCAATGCCAAACCCAGTGTAGCCATGGCCTTATCTACTAATGGCAAACAGTGTAGCCATGATCTTATCTACTAATGCTGAGTATAGTGTAGCCATGGTCTTCTCTATTAATGCCAAATATTATGAAACCACTATATCATCTACCAAAGTGGAATATAGTATAGCCATGGTCTTATCTACCAATGCCAAACAGTGTGGCCATGGTCTTATTTACCTATGTTGAGCACATCTGTCACTCTCTTTTCTAAACAGGTGTAGTCCAGCTCACCTTCGTTGATTGAGGTTTTCAATAGTTCGCAGCACAGAAATTCCACTCTTGTCCCTTGTAGCCAAAGACTGCATAACAAATAGAAGACTTTCTAGGCGATTCTTGATTAAAAATGTTAAAAACGTTTATTTTGAGTGCGAATTTTTACATTATGAAATAAAAGTTTTTGAATTTTTTAAATGAAGAATCTGCTGAAAAATCTTCTTTATTTACTGTATCTTATCTACCAGCTGAAGGGAAAACATACTGGTTCCAACAGTTGGGAGTTTTTACATATTTTATATTTATAGAGCCTACCAAGAATCGTCATCTGTATGAGGTTACAAGGCATCAATCAAAAAATGTATAACATTTAATATTGTAGTAGAATGGACTATTACTGTGTATGGGTAGAACATATAGAATTTTCCTAAAGCGGGATTTACACGCTACGATATATCTAATGAGATGTCGGCGGGGTCACGTCGTAAGTGACGCACATCCGGCATCGTTAGTGATATTGTAGCGTGTGACAGCTATGAACGAGCAGAAATACTCACCTTCTCGTTCATCATTGACACGTCGCTCATTTTCTAAAAATCGAACGTCCTTTGTTCATTTTTCCCGAGGCAGCACACATCGCTCCATGTGACACCCCGTGAACGATGAACTACAGCTTATCTGCATCCCGCCGGCAATGCTGAAGGAAGGAGGTGGGCGGGATGTTTACGTCCCGCTCATCTCCGCCCCTCCGCTTCTATTGGCCGGCCGCTGTGTGACATCGCTGTGACGCCGAACGTCCCTCCCCCTTCAGGAAGAGGATGTTCGCCGCACACAGCGAGGTCGTTTGGAAGATAAGTACGTGTGACGGGGAGTTACAGCATTGTGCGACATGGGCAAGAAATTGCCCGTGCCGCACAAACGATGGGGGCGGGTGCGATCGCAAATGCAGCCTTAAGACTATGATCATACAGGGTAGCTTGAATGTGGTTGTATAAGGCGAAAAATAGCATTGATTTACAAGAGTAGATATATCTTTTTCCCTTATTAAGTGAACATTGCTGTGTGATGCCAGCCTAGGTGTTGATCCTACAATTTAAGAATACAAATCCTCTAAAATGTACATCAAAAAGAAGACAACACACACTATAGGTATCTGTTACTTGTAATCAAAGGATTTTGTTAAGCTCTCAACAGGCCTAATTACAGCTTGTTATAATGGTGAAGTAGAACAGCTGCAGGCTAATTTTGAGTAATTACACACTGTATAAAAAAAAAAAAGTGAAAAATGGCAAATTCTAAATAAACTCTGATATAAACAATATCCAATCCTAAATTAGATTTATGTTCCCTATAAAGCGTCACCACGTCATTCAATGGCATATACATAGCTCGAATAACAGCCTGCAGCTCTTTGTCTAGTTTTATAATCAAAAGAGGGTGATATGTGAGGTGTAGGCCCAATGGGTGGCACTTCTACACCTCATACTGCAGATGCCAGTAAGGAATAGAGGACGTGAAGGATCGGTTAGACATACAATCGTCATAACAGATTCCTTCAACCAGTAATATATTTTTTTTTATTTTTTTTTGCAGTCATTTCATTGTATTATTATACTGGAAAAAATATAAATGCAACACTTTGGTTTTTGCTCCCATTTTTGATCAGCTGAATACAAAGATCTTACATTTTTCTTATGTACACAAAAGGCCTTTATCTCTCAAATATTGTTCACAAATTTGTCTAAATTTGTTATTGCGCACTTCTCTTTTGCTGAGATAATCCATCCATCTCACAGGTATGACATATCAAGATGCTGATTCAACAGGTGTGCCTTAGGCTGGCCACAATAACAAGCCACTCTGAAATGTGCAGTTTTATCACAGCACGATGCCACTAGTTTTGAGGGACCATGCAATTGTCATGCTGACTGTAGGAATGTCCACCAGAGCTGTTAAACGCAAATTGAATGTTCATTTCCCTATCATAAGCAGGAAGAATTTGGCAGTCCATCCAACAGACAACATGTTTGACCACACGTGAATAAATGGAGAAAAAACTCCATTTATTCACGTGTGGTCACACGGACTTCCTCTGTTACATGCATGCCCAAACTATTGTAAGTAATGAGCTGCTTTTTGAATTTATCCCTTTCTCACATGTAAGCTCGCCAGCCAAGGACATCGACACCAGCATCTTCACATGATCATCTGAGACCAACCACCCAACAGGTGCTGCAACAATTGGTTTGCATAACCAAAGAATTTCTGCACAAACTGTGAGAAACAAACAGTCTTAGGGAAGCTTATCTGAACGCTCGGCATCTTTATCGGGGTCTCCACCTGGCTGCAGTTCGTCATCGTAACCAACTTGAGTGGGAAAATGCTCACATTCAATGGCATCTGGTATGTTGGAGAGTTGTTCTCTTCACGAATGAATCTTGGTTTTCACTGTACAAGACATATGGCAGGCTGGAAGCTGGAAAATGGTGGTCACACCAGAAAGTTTTCTGATCACACCAGACCCTCCCAATACTTTAAAACTGCACATTTTCGAGGGGTCTTTTATTGTGGCCAGCCAAAGGCACACCTGTTCAATAATCATGCTGTCTAATCTGCATGTTGGCATACCAAACCTGTCCGGTGCATAGATTATCTCAGCAACTGAAAAGTGCTCACTAACACAGATTTACACAAATTTGTGAACAATATTTGAGCGAAAAAGACATTTTGCGTACATAAAAAAAGTTTTAGATCTTAAGAGTTCAGCTCATGGAAAATAGGATCAAAAACAAAAGTCATGCGTTTATATCTTTGTTCAGTATAAGGCTAAGTTCACATTTCCGTTGATTTGTATCAGTCACATGCGTCGCTTGACGCATGTGACTGATGCGCTGTTCAACGCTGTACAACGGATGACAAAGAACAGAATTCTTTGTCGGATTCCGTTGTGTGCGGGGGGCGGAGTTCGGGGGCAGAGCCGAGCGGGGGGCGGGGCCAGGCGCTGAGGATGTCAGTGGAAGTGCTGCGGTCTGCATGGCTGGGGACAGGTGAGTGTATCTGTGAGTGAGTGAGTGTATGTGCATGTATGTATGTATGTATGTATGTATGTATGTGCACACACATACAAAGTGCGGGAGGGGGCGGAGCCGAGCGGGGGGCGGGGCCAGGCGCTGAGGATGTCAGTAGAAGTGCTGCGGTCTGCATGGCTGGGGACAGGTGAGTGTATGTGTGAGTGAGTGTGTGTATGTGCATGTATGTATGTATGTATGTGTGAGTGTGCACATGCAAAGTGCGGGAGGGGGCGGAGCCGAGCGGGGGGCGGGGCCAGGCGCTGAGGATATCAGTAGAAGTGCTGCGGTCTGCATGGCTGGGGACAGGTGAGTGTATGTGTGAGTGAGTGTGTGTATGTGCATGTATGTATGTATGTATGTGTGAGTGTGCACATGCAAAGTGCGGGAGGGGGCGGAGCCGAGCAGGGGGCGGGGCCAGACGAGGGTGTCAGTGCTTGTCTGCATGGCTGGGGACAGGTGTGTGTGTGTGTGTGTGTGTGTGTGTGTGTGTGTGTGTGTGTGTGTACATACTGGCTGAGAGTGCGAGGTACTGAAGTAAAGGGAGGCGACTGAAGATAAGTGTGGCATAGTTTTAACACAATCTCATAGTGGTGATAACTGTAACTGTTTAATTTCATTAGGGATTTGTTGTCTGTGTTTGTCTGGGGTACTGTGAAAAAGCAAAAAAAAAAAAAAAAAGTGTGTCTAGTGATTTAGTCAGTAGTATTAGCCACACCTGTTTCTAGAAGCTTCTAGTAGTCCTTGTAGAACTATATAAACCAGCCAGAGCTAGCGAGGTGCTGAGAGTGCGAGGTACTGAAGTAAAGGGAGGCGACTGAAGATAAGTGTGACATAGTTTTAACACAATCTCATAGTGGTGATAACTGTAGCTGTTTAAGAAGAGAAGAGTCGCCGTAAGCTGATCGATTGCTGGGACTTGCCGGGTCTCGCTGTTTGAGGACATCGCAAAACCGCGCGCCTGACGGCGCGCGACTTTCGCCTGTCATACGCTACATCAGCATTATGGAAGAGAAGAAAATCCACATGGTCACCTGCAACACATGCTACATGTTTACGGATCTGCCGCACAAGAAATTCAACTTCACCTGTCAAAAGTGCAAACTTGTTGCCCTCTTAGAGGAAAAGGTGCGGGGACTGGAAGAAAGAATAGCAACTTTGAAGCTAATTAAAGAACATGAGGACTTCTTGGACGAGGCAGAAGCAACAATTCAGGATATGGAAAGTGAGAAAAGCTTCAGAACACATACAGAGGCTGAAAAGTGGACACATGTGACCAAAAGAAGCCAGCGGATCAAGTGGTCGGCACCACCCACACAGCTTAGCAACCAATATGAAGCCCTCATGCTGGAGAACGAAAATGGCACAGCTCAGGATGATACCGTCTCTACAGGAGAAGACACAGTATCATCAAAAGAAGTTACTTTGTCAACAAAAGCAGAAACAAAAGACACTCAAAAGCACTCAGGAGCAACAAGCAGTGCGTCCAGAAAGAAAAGAAGAGTGGTAGTTATGGGCGACTCACTACTAAGAGGCACGGAGGCAACTATCTGCCGGCCGGACATAACTGCACGAGAAGTATGCTGCCTCCCTGGAGCAAAAATCAAGGATGTGGCCAACAGGATACCAACTATCCTCGGATCCAAGGACGAATACCCGTTCCTATTGATACATGTAGGAACAAACGACACGGCAAGAAATGATCTGCCAACTATTTGTGAAGACTTTGAAATTCTGGGGAAGAAAATAAAGGAACGGAACGTACAGGTTGTTTTCTCATCAATCCTCCCAGTCGATGGCCATGGTGTCAGAAGATGGAATAGGATACTAGATTTGAACAACTGGCTACGACGGTGGTGCAGGCAGCAAGGATTTGGATTCTTAGACCATGGAGTGAATTACCTCTACGATGGACTTCTCGCAAGAGACGGGATACACCTCACAAAACCTGGGAAACACACGTTCGCCAGAAGGCTTGCCACACTCATCAGGAGGGCTTTAAACTAGAAGAGGGGATGGGAGAAAAAACAGCAGACAAGAACATGCAGCAGAAGGACAAACTAATCAAGGATACTAGATGCCGTAAAGAGGACCCAAGACAGGGTACTAAGAAGGAAGCTGAGAAAAGGGGAGCAAAACTTCTTTCCTGCATGCTGACCAATGCAAGAAGCCTGACCAATAAGATGGAGGAACTGGAGCTGGTAATGTATGAGGAGAAATACGACATAGTAGGAATAACTGAGACATGGTTAGATGATAGTTATGACTGGGCGGCTAACCTGCAAGGATATGAATTGTTTAGGAGGGATCGTAAAAAAAGGAAAGGGCGTGGAGTCTGTCTATATATAAAGTCCAGTTTAAAGCCCAGACTAAGAGAAGATATTCAAGAGGGAAATGAAGAGGTGGAGTCTCTATGGGTGGAGATACAAGGAGGGAAAACTAATAAAATCCTCATAGGGGTTTGTTATAAGCCACCAAATATAACAGAAACCACTGAAAATGTATTATTGAAACAAATAGACAAAGCAGCAAATCACAATGAGGTGATTATTATGGGGGACTTCAATTACCCCGATATAGACTGGGAAACTGAAACCTGTGTATCTCAGAAAGGAAACCGGTTTCTGTCAGTAACTAAGGATAATTATCTGTCCCAACTTGTGCCGGGCCCAACTAGAGGGGCAGCCCTTCTGGACTTAATTTTAAGCAACAGGCCAGATAGAATAACAGACGTACGAGTGGATGGGCACCTAGGGAATAGTGACCACAATATAATACAATTCCACTTGTCCTTTAGTAAGGTGCCTTGGAGGGGGGTTACAAAAACGCTGAATTTCAGGAAAGCAAAGTTTGATCAACTTAGAGAAGACCTTCGCCAAATTGATTGGGACAATGTCCTCAAAAATGGGAGCACAGAAAATAAGTGGGAAATTTTTAAATCGGTATTAAACACCCACTGCGAGCTAGCCATACCATACAGAAATAAAAGGGCTAGGAACAGGAGAAAACCAATGTGGCTTAATAAGGATGTAAAAGGGGCAATGAATAATAAGAAAAAGGCATTTAAAAAGCTAAAACAAGAAGGCAGCGAGGAAGCATTAAAAATATATAGAGAAAAAAATAAAATGTGTAAAAAACAAATATATTTAGCAAAAGTAGAAACTGAGAGACTCATTGCTAAGGAAAGCAAAACAAATCCCAAACTATTCTTTAATTATATAAACAGAAAAAAGATTAAAATTGATGGTGTTGGCCCTTTAAAGAATAATGAGGGTAAAATCATAGAAAGCGATGTGGGAAAAGCAAATGTTTTAAATACTTTTTTCTCAACTGTGTTCACACAGGAAAAGCATATGCCAGGGGAAATGCAGAGTGATCATGTAAATGCCCCATTAAGTATGACCTGCCTAACCCAGGAAGAAGTGCAGAACCGACTTAGTAACATTAAAATTGACAAATCACCAGGCCCTGATGGCATTCACCCTCGGGTATTAAGGGAGTTAAGTAATGTGATAGACAGGCCTCTATTCCTTTTATTTAAAGACTCTATAGAAACTGGGTCTGTTCCACTGGATTGGCGGCTAGCAAATGTGGTACCAATATTCAAAAAAGGGTGCAAAAGGGAACCTGGAAACTATAGGCCGGTAAGCTTAACATCTGTTGTGGGTAAAATGTTTGAATGGTTTTTAAGGGATACTATTATGGAATGTCTCAATGTTAATAACTGTTTAACTCCATATCAACATGGATTTATGAAGGATCGCTCCTGTCAAACTAACCTGATCAGCTTCTATGAGGATGTAAGCTCTCACATGGACCGAGGAGAATCATTGGATGTCATTTATCTCGACTTCGGTAAAGCATTTGACACTGTCCCACATAAAAGACTGCTAAGTAAAATGAGAAAGCTTGGGCTCGGGGAAAATGTGTGTAGATGGGTAGGTAGCTGGCTTAGTGGTAGAAAACAAAGAGTGGTTATTAATGGTGCATACTCAGATTGGGCCAGGGTTACTAGTGGGGTGCCACAGGGGTCTGTATTGGGCCCCCTACTATTTAATATATTTATTAATGATCTGGTGGATGGTTTACAGAGTAAAATATCAGTATTTGCAGATGATACAAAACTATGTAAGGTAGTTAACACAAAGGAGGACAGTTTGCAACTACAGATGGACTTGAGTAAATTGGAGAATTGGGCTGAAAAATGGCAAATGAGGTTTAACACAGATAAGTGTAAGGTTATGCACATGGGAAGGAGAAACAGATGCTACGATTACTTACTAAATGGGAAACTGCTGGGGAAATCAGACATGGAAAAAGACTTAGGCATCTTAGTGAATAAGAATCTAAATTGGAGTGCCCAGTGTCAGGCAGCAGCCACCAAAGCAAATAGGGTGATGGGATGCATTAGAAGAGGTCTGGGGGCACGAGATGAAAACATCATTCTCCCTCTGTACAAATCACTAGTCAGACCACACTTGGAGTATTGTGTGCAATTTTGGGCGCCGGTGCTGAAGAAAGACATTACTGAACTTGAAAGGGTTCAGAGGCGGGCTACTAAAATAATAAATGGAATGGGTGCATTACAATACACGGAAAGGTTATCAAAATTAGGTCTATTTACTCTAGAAAAGAGAAGACTTAGGGGAGACCTAATAAATATGTACAAATATATCAGAGGGCCATATAGAGATCTCTCCCATGATCTGTTTGTACCAAGGACTATGACAAGAACAAGGGGGCATTCTTTTCGATTGGAGGAAAGAAAATTCCTAAATCAGCATAGAAGAGGGTTCTTCACGGTAAGAGCAGTGAGGCTCTGGAACTCTCTTCCTGAGGAAGTGGTGATGGCCAACTCACTGAATGAATTTAAGAGAGGAATGGATGCATTTCTTGTTAGCAAAAGTATAGAAGGTTATAAATAGCATAATCTTACAGGTAGATAGAAGAGCGACCAAGATTATTAGAGGAATGGGTGGGCTGCAATACCAAGACAGGTTATTAAACTTGGGGTTAGTTAGGAAAAACAAAGGCTTAGGGGGATCTAATCACAATGTATAAATATATGAGGGGACAGTACAGAGACCTTTCCAAAGATCTCTTTACACCTAGGCCTGCGACTGGAACACGGGGGCATCCGCTACGTCTTGAGGAAAGAATGTTTAATCATAATCACAGATGAGGACTCTTTACTGTACGAGCAGTGAGACTATGGAGCTCTCTGCCGTATGATGTTGTATTGAGGGATTCACAAGTAAAATTTAAGCAGAGCCTGATCGCATTAATTGAAAAATATAATATTACCAGTTATGTATATTGGATTTTATGACAGGGTGTTGATCCAGGGAACTAGTCTGATTGCCGTATGTGGAGTCAGGAAGGAATTTTTTTCCCCATTGGAGCTTATTTGACACATTGGGGGTTTTTTGCCTTCCTCTGGATCAACATGTTAGGCTACGGGTTGAACTAGATGGACTTAGAGTCTCCCTTCAACCTTAAAAACTATGAAACTATGAAACTATACATGTGCGGAGTGCGGGAGGGGGCGGGGCCGAGCGGGGAAGTGTCGGCCTCCCTGCACACGTAACCAGCCTAAATATCGGGTAACAGCAAAGCACCCGATGTTTACCTTGGTTACCCGATATTTACCTTGGTTACGGGCCTACACCGCTTAGCGCTGGCTCCTTGCACCGTAACCAGGGTAAATATCGGGTAACCAACCAAAGCTGGTGACGTGTGCAGGGAGCCAGAGAGCATGCGCAGCGAAATCCGACGGATCTCGCTGCTCAAAAAACGTTACATGCTGCGTTCCCCCCCGCCCGGCGGTCAGTCGTTCCACGACTGATCAGTCGGGCGGAGGGTGCAACGCAGCATCATCAGTCACAATCCGCTGCTCATACAAGTCTATGGGAGCAGCGGAATCCGCTAAACGGATTCCGCTGTTTACAAGAGCAGCGGATTGTGACTGATAGATTTTAGCGGAAATGTGAACTTAGCCTTATATACCTTCTACCGTAGTACAAATGGTTTTTGTTTATTTATTTTTTTGCTATGACACTTACATTATGTGATGAACACCTTAATTATGGAGCCCATTGACTGTCATGTCTATTGGGTTTTCTTCATGGTGTCCATCATTTTATCTGGAAAAATGTGTTGCACTGAAGTTGTACTCTTCTTTCTAGCTAGGCTGACATCTGCATCTGAAGCTCTCCAGATTGTGAACCAAGCCTTATAGTACTTATATACAGCATATACTACAGTAGGCAAGGATCAAGTACACTGCTTACCCCGATATGCTGTAGAATTATTAACCAAGTTGAGGTGCTGAATGCAATGCCATGAATACTAATATCCAGACCTAAACAATATATAAAAACTAAGCAATAATTGTTTGTATTCCGGTAACAGATGAACATTCGTTATACAGAAGGAGCACAAAGCACGAGGCAAGGTTTTGAATGTGATTTAAGTGCTTCAGACAAGTTGATAGCTTTCACTTGAAAATGTCAGATTGAATTTACATTCAGCTGATCATCATATATTAAAAGTCAGACACTAATTTTCATACTGAATGAGGCAACAAAAGGTGACCAAGGAAAGGCTGCAAAACAAATCTGCTCACCCTTGTCTGTTCAAAAGAAGAACATTTCACACAAACATGTCATTATTTTCTAGGACTCCAATAAGCAAAAGAAGAGCAGTTGTATTCAAAAAATAAATCAAGAAAACATTTTCCTATTAAAATGGAAGTCATGAAGGTTTACCGTGCTGCAATGGTGGTGGTGTCCGCATGGGTGAATGGAAAGAAGTTAGAAATCACTCATTTGTATTTCCAGGATAGTATAGAATATAGTAGTGTACAAGTGATCCAAAACAATTTTTGATTATTCTTTTTTTTTCTGCACCTTAAACTAAATTCTATTAACTTATTGTTATCCAAAATTTAGTCAGGCTTTTGCGCTTAATTCTAGATTGCATACGCGTTAAAAACAATTTTTGACTTTAAGTAATTAATTCTAAATAATATCCCAACTCCGTTAAAGGGTTTTTACCAAATTAGTAGGGGATAACTTATTGATCGCTGAGGGTTCCACAACTGGGAAAACCCGACTAGGTTCTGAGTGGAGTGGAAGCCAACCATGAGTACCTCTGCTTCACTCCTTCTCTATGGGACTGCCAGAGATTGCTTGATGTACTCTATTTTTACCAAAAATTCAAAAGGGTATGAATGGAGTAGAGATGCACATCCCAAAATTACTCTAAGGAACCCCATTCTCGGGATTGGTGGAGAGCACAGCATTTAGACCCCCATAGATCAATAAGTTATTCCGTATCCCTTTGATGAGGCATAACTGATCTTGCTACAAACATGTTATTTTTTGCTACATGTGATGTATTCATAACTATTAGGGGAGCAAATATCACAGAACCACACAGGCTAAGTTATTTAAAGTTGGTCTGTCAACCCAAACTTACAGTATAACCTAAACAAATAGCCTTGTAGGGGATATAGTTGCATCCGTTGTACAGAAACGGACGTTTAATCAAATTTGTTAATTCAGGTGCTCCATGGTATAATCAAGGGACTCATTGCACCAATTCACCCTCTTGCTTTCCATGTCTCCACCTATTTCACTTGTGATTGACAGCACTAGTCGCCTGGTTATCACTGGCTGTAGAGAAAGTTCACCCAAGCCAGTACTGCCAATCACCAATGAGGGTGGTACGGACATGGAAAACAAGTGGGTGAATTGGTGCAATGAGCTTCTGACACACAAAAAGAGTATACAAAGTACCCCAATTACCCAATTTGCGGTAACTTCAGTACCTGTATAATGATGGCAGTAATTAGAGCATCAGCGGTACAAATTTTATAAGGGCTGTATCCCCTAGAAGACTATGTGATCAGTTTTTACTGTCAATCTTGGCTGACAGACTCCCTTTGAGGTCTTCATAAACCTCTTAAGAGAACTCCAGTATTAGATAATGACACCTTGTAGGTAAGGTTTCTATTCTAGACTATGTAGTCGGGCCTCATTGTCAAGTTTTAGATACTGTTAAAATTAGAAACATTGTGACAGATGTCATAAAAAAAATAGACTTGACATTTTGAAATAAGGGTGTGTGAAGTTATTTCACCTGAAGCAAACAACATTACAAGTTGCCTCTTCTCTAAATATTACAAATGGAAGGATGTAGAAATCTAGGAAAAATGCTGATGCCATAGTACTATCCGAGACTAACCCAAGTGCTGTGCATGTAATGACTAATTGTAACCGACAAAAAAAACAAAAAACTCACTAAACGCAAAATCATCTTCAGAGTATTTCTAAGAATCACTAAGTACTTATTACTGTACCTTCAATGAAATCAGAGGACGTGTACTTTCTTATAGGTTTGTTGTTTCCCTCCTCAGGACTGTTCAAAGTTTCCAGTGCTACTTCAATTGCCTCGGTCAGCTCATCCCGTTTGTCCTTTCTTACTGGTTTTTCTTCCGGGTGGCGAGTCAGTCCTGTTTCCAACTGATACACTTTTTGCAGAGTGAAACTATCAAATGGAATAACAGCATACTCAGTGGGAACCTTCACTCCATTATATACTTCAGCTTTGTTAATTTGGGAATGTAAAAAGTCTAAGAGGTCGGTTTGTGTCTTCTCTGAACTGGCATGATCAAATGTGACTGTAAGGGAATCACCATTGTGACCTTGAACATTTTTAAGCTGTTCACTCCGTTCTTGAAGTTCATCCTTTAGTTGAGCAATCTGCTTTTTCAGACTAGTGATATAATTCCGATGCTCTTCCTCACGCTCCTGTAGGATAGCATGGTAGCCTTCTTTTCCTGTGGGGCCATTAACACGTGGCAGTAGCAGCTGTTCATCCTCAGCTTTTGGGGTGCAAGCCAGCATATACAATACTGATACAATACAGCAAAGGCAGACAAGTATGATCGCCACCCGAGAAACCCAACTTATTAGTCCTCGGCGTACCATCCTGGCATTTAAAAAAAGTTCATCATCTTCTTCCTAAAAAAAATAGTCGATAAGAATAAACATCCATAATCAACATTGACAACAATGACTGGAATCATCATTGTACCATCCGTGGAAGTTTTTCTTGGCCTTACATCAGTTACAAAAGTATAACAAGTTTGTCATCCAAGGTTCAGATTTCCGTAAATAAAACTTCACAAGCTCCAGATCAAGTACTGTCATGGTAGCCAAGATGGTCAAACCTCATGTATAATCTGGGATCTAGAAGATAAATAGAGACGTAGACACAGGTTAGAAGCTAGTTAGCATTTTCCATCTTACAAAACTTGTTACCCAAAAATTTACATATATGTGAAACCTGAGGATCCATTAGACTTCTATTTGTGTAGAGATTAACAAACTCCACCTACATATCAATGTCACATTGAATGAATGCACCAGGGATCTTTATAAATTAAAATTTAGCATTATGAGTGTGTAATATATTGAAATGAAAAGAGCAAGTTGTGCCCCTCCTATTTGACAATTAGAACATTTTTGACTGCTTACTGACACCTTTTTATGAAAAAGTATATCTTATTTTGATATATTTCATCACAGGTGGTCCATTGTGTGAATTAGGTTTATGATGTGGTGGTATAGCGTTAACTGGGGGAAGTGTGGTAGACAATGACCACCAAGCTTGGTATCTCATAATGAGCCATAGTGTCATACCTCCATTGAAGAACCTATTTGTTGCATCCTTTGCCATGTGTCTGCACTGCTTCTGTTACCATTAACCATACTACATTTCATCTACCACTCTACCATGTCCTATAGTTTGATACAGAAGTCTATGGGAAAAGTTAATTTCATAAAAGAGACATATATGCAGGTCTTTTGTTAGATTTCATGCAAGGTGAAAAAAAAATTGTGGTATGCTTTGTCAGAAAAATATCTATAATCTTGTGTCTTACTGAGACATGGTATGGTGACACACAGTTTCTACTGCTCCACAACATGGAGCTGCATAAAATCTGTATGTCTCCATAAAGGCATCATGAAGGTTAAAGGGGTTGACTGGTCTAAAATGATAAGTCTGCAGTCACTCTTTGTGAGTGCAGACTTATGAATCTTCCCAGCACACGCATTGTGCGATGAGAAGATTCATTAGTTTCTGAGACGTGAACGGTGCTTATGTGACTACAGGTATACGATATACTTATTCCCGGTCAGATCCCGGCTAGAGGGTGCGGCATCGCTCAATACAAATGAATTGAGTGAGGCCACGCCCACTAGACTGCCATGCCCACTAGTCGGACGCACTCACTCCATACTCTTGTATTGAACGAGGCTGCACCCATTAGACCGCCATGCCCACTAGTCGGACGCACCCACTCCATATACTTGTATTGAGCGAGGCCACGCTCACTAGACCGCCATACTCACTAGTTGGACGAACCCACTCTATACACTTGTATTGAGTGAGGCCGCACCCATTAGACCGCCATGCCCACTAGTCGGACGCACCCACTCCATACACTTGTATTGAGCAAGGCCGCGCCCACTAGACCGCCATGCCTACTTCCTACTAGTCGGACGGACCCACTCCATACACTTGTATTTAGCGAGGCCGCGACCAGTAGTCTGGTTCTGTCCAGGATTATCTATATTGCGCTGGGAGGATTCAGAAGTCTGCAGTCACATAGAGTGAGCACACTTCTCATTTTAGACCGGACAGCCCCTTTATTTATTGCTACAGAAGGGAATTGTATTCGGAATTAGAGGATATAGTCAAGGGGCTCATTTCAGAGCACTAAGAAAGCAAGGTGTTTTCCTCACCAAAACAAAATGTCCCTTCCTATATGGTTGCTAACAAAAAAAAAAATCATATCAGTGTAATTAAACAATATCTATAATAAAAGCTACACATCTGATAAATCTATATTTTTCAAAAATGTAAACAAATTAAAATCTTTTATATGGCAACTTCATAAAAAAAGCCAGATGTGTAAAGCATATATAAAACATTGGTTGAGCGAACACAGTCTGCTGAATTCATATACTTGCTGAAGGGTACCAGGCGATTAAATTGGCCAGAAGATTAAATGTGCTGGGTCTTGTAAAAAAATAAATAAATAAAATAATAAAAAAAAAAAAAAAAAAAAAAAGACTTGCTCATCCAATGGAAGCATGGCTATCCCTGTATAAATAAATTATACAGCAAGCATTAATCTTACTGTCAGGGTCAAATCCAGGACGGCATTTATCACTGGCTGGGAAATGGGGAATAGACATGGAATAACTGAATACTATTGAAGCAGTGTCCACATTTGCATGGTTGTATGTTTAGTTCTGCTTAGATTTGCTTATAATATATCCATTTCCACTTCTTAAATTTCTAGGCATGTAGTAAGAAGACATAACTTAGTCCAAAGGGAGACTAACTGGTAAGTGGCCTTGTGGGTATTTCTAACAGCATGGTCCCATTCCTAAGTACTGAAGACTGCAGCAAATGACCACAATACAATAAAGGTATTTAGTAGAACACTAATTCTTAGTAATAATGACAACTCTAATTAGGGTGATAAAATGGTCAGCACAAAAGAATTTATTATCAAATAATAGAACACTAGATGGACTGGGATGAGCAGAAAATATTCATTGGTCCTAATGGGTATACTCTCCATATAGGAGCCGCAACGTAAATACTCAATACCCACATACAGCAGCTACAAAAAAGGCTTAGGGAAAAAAAAAACATTTCACACATTCTAGGTTTATGGTGTATGTTGACAAATAACACCACCAGTGGCGTAACTAGAGTTTGATGGGCCCCACTGCAAAGTTCAGACCTGGGCCCCCCCTCCACATACACCGACACTTGGGGTATAGGATAATGATGTTGACACTTGGGGTACAGGATAATGATGCTGACACTTGGGGTACAGGATAATGATGTTGACACTTGGGGTACAGGATAATGATGCTGACACTTGGGTTACAGGATAATGAAGCTGACACTTGGCTCTTACCCACAACACCCAGATTTCCCATTATCTAAAATCCCTCTATCAGCACCCAGCTTTCCTATGTTCTGATATCCATCTTGTCCTCGGCACCCAGCTTCCCCATGCTCTGCTATACATCTTTCCCTCAGCACCCAGCTTTCCCATATCATAGCATGGGAAAGCTGGGTGCTGAGAGATGTATATCAGACCATAGGAAAGCTGGGTGCTGAGAGATGTACAGTTAGGTCCAGAAATATTTGGACAGTGACACAAGTTTTGTTATTTTAGCTGTTTACAAAAACATGTTCAGAAATACAATTATATATATAATATGGGCTGAAAGTGCACACTCCCAGCTGCAATATGAGAGTTTTCACATCCAAATCGGAGAAAGGGTTTAGGAATCATAGCTCTGTAATGCATAGCCTCCTCTTTTTCAAGGGACCAAAAGTAATTGGACAAGGGACTCTAAGGGCTGCAATTAACTCTGAAGGCGTCTCCCTCGTTAACCTGTAATCAATGAAGTAGTTAAAAGGTCTGGGGTTGATTACAGGTGTGTGGTTTTGCATTTGGAAGCTGTTGCTGTGACCAGACAACATGCGGTCTAAGGAACTCTCAATTGAGGTGAAGCAGAACATCCTGAGGCTGAAAAAAAAAGAAAAAATCCATCAGAGATAGCAGACATGCTTGGAGTAGCAAAATCAACAGTCGGGTACACTCTGAGAAAAAAGGAATTGACTGGTGAGCTTGGGAACTCAAAAAGGCCTGGGCGTCCACGGATGACAACAGTGGTGGATGATCGCCGCATACTTTCTTTGGTGAAGAAGAACCCGTTCACAACATCAACTGAAGTCCAGAACACTCTCAGTGAAGTAGGTGTATCTGTCTCTAAGTCAACAGTAAAGAGAAGACTCCATGAAAGTAAATACAAAAGGGTTCACATCTAGATGCAAACCATTCATCAATTCCAAAAATAGACAGGCCAGAGTTAAATTTGCTGAAAAACACCTCATGAAGCCAGCTCAGTTCTGGAAAAGTATTCTATGGACAGATGAGACCAAGATCAACCTGTACCAGAATGATGGGAAGAAAAAAGTTTGGAGAAGAAAGGGAACGGCCCATGATCCAAGGCACACCACATCCTCTGTAAAACATGGTGGAGGCAACGTGATGGCATGGGCATGCATGGCTTTCAATGGCACTGGGTCACTTTGTGTTTATTGATGACATAACAGCAGACAAGAGTAGCCGGATGAATTCTGAAGTGTACCGGGATATACTTCCAGCCCAGATTCAGCCAAATGCCACAAAGTTGATCGGACGGCGCTTCATAGTACAGATGGACAATGACCCCAAGCATACAGCCAAAGCTACCCAGGAGTTCATGAGTGCAAAAAAGTGGAACATTCTGCAATGGCCAAGTCAATCACCAGATCTTAACCCAATTGAGCATGCATTTCACTTGCTCAAATCCAGACTTAAGACGGAAAGACCCACAAACAAGCAAGACCTGAAGGCTGTGGCTGTAAAGGCCTGGCAAAGCATTAAGAAGGAGGAAACCCAGCGTTTGGTGATGTCCATGGGTTCCAGACTTAAGGCAGTGATTGCCTCCAAAGGATTCGCAACAAAATATTGAAAATAAAAATTTTTTTTGGGTTTGGTTTATTTGTCCAATTACTTTTGACCTCCTAAAATGTGGAGTGTTTGTAAAGAAATGTGTACAATTCCTACAATTTCTATCAGATATTTTTGTTCAAACCTTCAAATTAAACGTTACAATCTGCACTTGAATTCTGTTGTAGAGGTTTAATTTCAAATCCAATGTGGTGGCATGCAGAGCCCAACTCGCGAAAATTGTGTCACTGTCCAAATATTTCTGGACCTAACTGTATATCAGAGCATGGGAAAGCTGGGTGCTGAGAGTAGATTATAGCAGAGCATGGGGAAGCTGGGTGATGAGGGAAAGAGCCTTTTTCCCTCAGCACAAAACATTTCCATCCCCTGCTTATATCTTTGTCCTCCCTTGTATATAGTTCTCCAAATACAATAATGGCCCCTGCATAGCCTTCCATATTGTATAAAGGGTCGCACATAACCCTTCATATATTAGAATACACTTCCATAGTCCTCCATGTATTAAAATGCATTTCCCATAGTTCTCCATGCATTATAATTCACCCCATAGTACTCAATATATAATTCTGCACCACATAGTCCTCCATATATTATAATGCACCCCATAATCCTCCATGTATAAAGTAGCCCTTCAATTATCATCATGAATTTCTCATAGTTCTCCATGTATTATAATTCACCCCATAGTTCTCCATATATTATAATGCACCACATAGTCCTCCATATATGATAATGCAGCCCTATTGTCAGGTTTCCAGGTTTTCCAGTTCTCTTTTGAATGAGCTTGCCCTCAGTTAACATGGAGTTTAAGGTTCTGTTGCCCTACTTCCTGTCCAGCTGCTTAAAAGGCCGCCTCTCAGCCCAGTCCAGTGCCTGAGTATACTGCTTGCTGTGTGCTCCTGCTTTGCTGTTTCTACTTCCTGATTGCCTTGGATTCTCCTGAAACTCTACCGACCGACTCTGGACCATACCCGGTTTTCTTCAAGCTGTGCCCGGACTCCGTCTGCCGTCTTTGATCAGCACTCTGCCCGGTTCGTAACCACTCTGGACAATCATCCCGTACGGACACTCCTGGACTATACCACTTGCCCCTTGTGTACCGGCTGCCGCACATTTAGGCCTTCCAGGGTTGATTGCCGGACAGTCCCTGTACAGGGGTTCGCTCTGGTGGTCTCCCTGGGGGAGTCCGGTGCGTGGCCCCGGGAATCCCCTTCGCTCCGTTTTGTGTGTTGTTTTACTGTGTTTATTCCCGTTGTGTATCTACCGTGGTGACATATTATATAACATCTTGTACCAAGAACTCGTCTCTGTTGTCATTGCCCTAACGCAATCGAAATCCTCAGAACATACAGTAGTATTACATTATACTCAGGCCATAAGAGGATTTCGCTGGGGCAATGACTGAGACACGAGTAGATCAGCTCTTTTCCATGATCAACTCCTTGCAGCAGGAGATGGAGGCGGTGCAAACTAAACTCAGAGATGTGGAGGCACAGCTGGGCCATGATCACCAGGTACTGGGTCCGGCTATTCAGGATTTGCAAGTCAGAGTGGAGGCTCAGGAAGCCGTCCCCACTACGTCCGTATCAGCTGCCGGTATGCCTAGGTTACCCCCATTCCGTTTCAATGGTGATCGTAGTCAGTTTCGTGGATTTGTGAACCAATGTATACTGTTTTTTGATGTACATGCTGATTATTACCGTTCTGACCGGTCCAAAGTGTTATGTATAATCATGTTATTAACCTCACGAGCACTGGCTTGGGCTAATCCTATGATAGAGAATCGGGACATCCGTTTAAATCACCTGGATGACTTTCTGAACGCAATGGCGCAAATGTTTGATGATCCGAATCGCCGTGCTACCGCTGAATCGGCTCTCCTTTCCTTACGTCAGGGAAAGCGTTCTGTCGTTGAATACGCCACCGAGTTCAAGAGGTTAGTGGTAGACACCGACTGGGGAAACAATGCATTATTGTCTGTATTCAGAAAAGGTTTGTCCAGTACCATCAAGGACGAGTTAGCTCGTTCCGAATCTCCAGGGGATTTTGAACTGTTTCTCCAGCACTGTGTGCGTATTGATACCCGCTTGACGGAGCGTAGACAGGAAAAATGGGCAGCTGTAAACCGTGTAAACAACTTTGCGTTTCCTTCTAGAGAACCCGCTCTCAGGACACCACGGGAGGCCGAGGACGTTCCTATGCAAGTGGACTCTCTGCAAAAGCGAGAGACCAACGAACGTCGCGAACACCGGCTCCGTGAGCGTTTGTGTTTCTATTGCGGTCAATCGGATCATTTCTTGATCGACTGCCCGAAACGTCCGAATCGCCCAAATAAGGTATTGGCAGCCATGGCAGAGTGTGACAACACGGACGCAGAGTCCGATATCTCTGAGGCAAGTGGGCACTTGGATGCGGTATTTCCCTTGACTGTAATGTCAACCTCACCGAAGGACTCAGAAGGGAAATATACCCATTGCTCGCTCCCCATTCAGATCCGGTGGGAGGGGCATCTAATACCTACCTCTGCAATGATAGATTCTGGGGCAGGGGGAAATTTCATGGACTCCTCTTTTGCCAGGAAACACGGTATCCGGACTCAGCAAAGATCCTCACCGGTTACCATGGAGACGGTAGACGGATCTCCGTTAAGCTCTGGACCAGTGGATCAGGAAACAGTACCGCTAGAATGCGTGATGAAGCCAGGTCAGCAGGAGACCCTTGTTTTCATGATAATTTCTTCTCCTCATTTTCCGATTATTTTAGGTATTCCGTGGCTACGGTCTACGAATCCGGTCATCGATTGGGAAACTAAGGAAATAACCTTCCCACCGCAGAGTGGTCCGACCATTAGTCCAACTGTTCCGGTTCCAGTAACACCGAATGCGGAGGGCACTGTACAGGTACCTGTTCTACCCCCGGTTTATGATGACTTTGCTGACATATGCGACAAAAGAAAAGCCGATCGGCTTCCCCCGCATAGACCGTATGATTGCCCCATAGACTTACTTCCAGGGGCGGAGATTCCGTTTGGCCATGTCTACCCGTTGGCGGCACCTGAGCTAGAAGCACTAAAAGAATACATTGATGAGAGCCTAGCCAAGGGATTTATTCGCCCGTCTACCTCACCAGCAGGGGCACCCATCTTTTTCGTGAAAAAGAAAGAGGGGACTCTGAGACCCTGTATTGACTACCGGGAACTGAATAAAATAACCATCCGGAACCGGTATCCGTTACCGTTGATTCCTGAGCTATTGGAGAGGGTCCAACAGGCAAAAATATTCACCAAATTGGATCTCCGTGGGGCATATAATCTACTTCGCATACGTCCCGGAGACGAGTGGAAGACCGCGTTCCGATGTCGGTATGGACATTTTGAGTACCTAGTGATGCCTTTTGGACTTTGTAACGCTCCCGCGGCTTTCCAACATCTAGTTAACGATATTTTTAGGGATATCATGGACCAATTCATGGTGATTTATCTGGACGATATCCTAATCTTTTCTGATTCCTTACAGGAACACCAGGAGCACGTCAAGACCGTACTTACCCGGCTGAGGGAAAATCACCTGTACATTAAACTGGAGAAATGCGAATTCCATTGCTCACAGATACAATTCTTAGGGTATGTCATCTCTCCTCAGGGACTGAACATGGAGTCTGGCAAGATACAAGCAATTCTGGACTGGCCGGAACCGGGTAACGTCAAAGAGGTACAACGCTTTGTCGGTTTTGCCAACTTTTACCGACGTTTTATCCGTAATTTTTCAGAGATCGTTCGTCCCATCACTCTGTTAACCAAGAAAGGACAGAAGTTTGTGTGGTCCGCCCAGGCCCAGGAAGCCTTCCATCGTCTCAAGGTTTGTTTTACCTCAGCGCCTATATTGGTACATCCGAATCCCGCACTTCCCTTTATCGTGGAAGTCGACGCTTCCGACTACGCATTAGGGGCCATCCTTTCTCAAAGGACTGGGGACAAGAGTCTCTTACATCCGTGTGCTTTCTTTTCCCGCCGGTTGTCCCCTGCAGAAAGGAACTATGACATTGCGGACAAGGAATTGTTAGCGATTATTTCCGCTTTCAAGGAATGGAGACACCACTTACAGGGAGCCGCGCAGCAAGTGATAGTACTCACAGATCATCGTAATCTGGAATTTCTTAAGTCTGCCAGGTGCCTGTCTCCACGGCAAGCCCGTTGGAGCCTATTTCTTAACCAATTCAATTTTGTCGTTACATACCGTCCAGGTTCACGTAATGGGAAAGCCGATGCCTTGTCCCGAATCCACGCCGTGGACTCCGTGCCTGGAACCCCGTCTCAGACCGTGTTATCGGATGCCAATTTCGTTGGAGTAATCCAGGACCAGGACTTGTGGAAGGACATCAAGCTGGCCTATGATGGTGACGTATTTCTTGCTGCCCCCCCGAATGATGTAACTCTTGTTCTTCGGAATGGTGTGTGGTTGAGAGAGCGACGCATTTATGTCCCGGAGGCCGTAAGACTTCGGGTTCTCAAGTTGGTCCATGACTCCGTGTTGGCTGGTCATAGGGGGGTACAGAAGACGCAGGAATTTCTGAGCCGTTTTTTCTGGTGGCCTACCTGTCTAAAGGATGTAAAGGACTATGTCCACTCATGCATGGTTTGTGCCCGGTGCAAGGTCCCTCGTGTGGCTCCTACGGGACTCCTCCAACCGTTACCCGTGCCATCTCGCCCTTGGGGGTCTATCTCCATGGATTTTATTGTGGAGTTGCCAGTCTCAGGCGGGCACAATACCATCTTAGTGGTGGTGGATCGATTGACTAAAGCTGCTCACTTCATTCCGTGTACCGGTCTTCCCTCAGCCGCAGAGACAGTGGATTTGGTTATCCAGAACGTATTCCGATTGCATGGGGTACCAGACGAGATCATCTCTGACCGGGGCGTGCAGTTCACGTCTAGGTTCTGGAAGGGCTTTTGTACGGCACTCCAGATTGATGTCTGTTTGTCTTCTGCATACCATCCTCAGACAAATGGGCAAACCGAACGGACGAATCAAACCCTGGAACAATACCTTCGATGTTATGTCAGCCATCTCCAAGACGATTGGTTGAAGATGCTTCCGTTGGCGGAGTTCTCCTATAACAACACTCAGAGCAGCTCCACTAAGGTAACGCCCTTTTTTGCTAACTTGGGTTATCATCCGAATGTTTTGCCTATGTCACCGGTTGCGGTTTCGGTGCCGGCGGTGGAGGACAGATTGACAGAGCTTCGACAGAATCTGGAGGTTCTAAAGGACACTGTGGCTACGGCCCAGGAGCGTTACAAGAGGTCGGCAGACACTCACCGGAAACCGGCACCCATGTACAAGGTAGGGGACTCTGTATGGTTATCCACCAAAAACCTGAGATTGGGTGTTCCTTCGCAGAAGCTGGGACAAAAATTCATCGGTCCGTTTAAGATCACCGGGATCGTGAGCCCTGTGGCCTGTCGGCTACGGTTGCCGCACCATCTAAAGGTACACCCGGTCTTTCATGTGTCTCTCCTCAAACCTGTCTCCCCTAATACGTTTCGTGGTCGTGTTGTGCCTCCTCCTCCGCCTGTGATGGTCGACGGCGAGGAGCAGTTCGTGGTTGAGGACATTATTGACTCCCGGCTCCATCGTCGTCGGCTTCAATATCTGGTACGTTGGCAGGGGTACGCCCCCGAGGACGATTCCTGGGAACCGGTGGGTAACATTCGGGCACCCCGGAAGATCGCTCAGTTTCATCGACGGTTCCCGGACAAGCCGGGCCCTGATCCGTCCTGAGGCCGTCTCTGGGGGGGGGGGGAGTAATGTCAGGTTTCCAGGTTTTCCAGTTCTCTTTTGAATGAGCTTGCCCTCAGTTAACATGGAGTTTAAGGTTCTGTTGCCCTACTTCCTGTCCAGCTGCTTAAAAGGCCGCCTCTCAGCCCAGTCCAGTGCCTGAGTATACTGCTTGCTGTGTGCTCCTGCTTTGCTGTTTCTACTTCCTGATTGCCTTGGATTCTCCTGAAACTCTACCGACCGACTCTGGACCATACCCGGTTTTCTTCAAGCTGTGCCCGGACTCCGTCTGCCGTCTTTGATCAGCACTCTGCCCGGTTCGTAACCACTCTGGACAATCATCCCGTACGGACACTCCTGGACTATACCACTTGCCCCTTGTGTACCGGCTGCCGCACATTTAGGCCTTCCAGGGTTGATTGCCGGACAGTCCCTGTACAGGGGTTCGCTCTGGTGGTCTCCCTGGGGGAGTCCGGTGCGTGGCCCCGGGAATCCCCTTCGCTCCGTTTTGTGTGTTGTTTTACTGTGTTTATTCCCGTTGTGTATCTACCGTGGTGACATATTATATAACATCTTGTACCAAGAACTCGTCTCTGTTGTCATTGCCCTAACGCAATCGAAATCCTCAGAACATACAGTAGTATTACACCTATAGTCCTCCATGTATAAAGTAGCCCTCATAGCCCTCCAATTATTATAATGAATTTCTCATAGTTCTCCATGTATTATAATTCACCCCATAGTACTCCATATATTATACTGCACCACATAGTCCCCAATGTTTTATAATGCACCCCCATAGTCCATGTATAAGGTAGGCTCCATAGTCCTCCATATATTATAATGTAGCCCCCATAGTCCTATATGTATTATAATGCAACCCCATAAAACTTCATATTGTATTATGCAGCCCCATACTCCTCCATGTATAATGCACCCCTATAGTCCATGTATAAGGTGTCCTTCATTTTGTATTATGCAGCCCCCCCCCAGTCCTCCATATATAATAATGCAGCCAGCCTCTCCAGGCCTCCATGTATAATGTAGCAGCCAGCCTCTCCAGGCCTCCATGTATAACAATGCACCCAGCCTCCCCAGGCCTCCTTGTATAATATAGCAGCCAGAATCTCCAGACCTCTATCTATAATAATGCATCCAGCCTCCCCAGTCCTCCATGTATAATAATGTATCCAGCCTCCCCAGTCCTCCTTGTATAATAATACAGCCAGCCTCCACAGGCTTCCATGTAGAAAATAGCAGCCAGCCTCTCCAGGCCTCCATGTATAATGCAGCCTTCCCAGGCCTCCATGTATAATGCAGCCAGCCTCTCCAGGCCTCCATGTATAATATAGCAGCCAGCCTCTCCAGGCCTCCATGTTTAATATAGCAGCCAGCCTCTCCAGGTCTCCATGTATAATGCAGTCTCCCCAAGCCTCCATGTATAATGCAGCCTCCCCAGGCCTCCATGTATAATGCAGCCTCCCCAGGCCTCCATGTATAATGCAGCCTCCCCAGGCCTCCATGTATAATGCAGCCTCCCCAGGCCTCCATGTATAATGCAGCCTCCCCAGGCCTCCATGTATAATGCAGTATCTCCAGGCCTCCATGTATAACGCAGCCACTCCAGACCTCCATGTATAATGCAGCCTCTCCAGGCCTCCATGTATAATGCAGCCTCTCCAGGCCTCCATGTATAATAATGCAGCCTCCCCAGACCTCCATATATAATGCAGCCTCTCCAGGCCTCCATGTATAATAATGCAGCCTCCCCAGACCTCCATATATAATGCAGCCTCTCCAGACCTCCATGTATAATGCAGCCTTCCCAAGCCCTCCATGTATAATGCAGCCTTCTCAAGCCTCTGGCCACAGTGTACTCACTAATTTATATTAAAAAAAACAAACAAAAAAAAAAAAAACAAGTACTCACCCTCTTTTCCTTCCACCGCTGCTCTGTCTTCACATTTCCTCGTTCCACCGCTAGTACCTCACCTCTCTCCTCATTCCCCAGCTGCTGCTCTGTCCTCACCACTTTCTTCTTCCACCGCTGCTCGTCCTCCCCTCTCCTCGTTCTCCAGGTGCTCCGGTCGGCGTCCTCCCGTCCTGCACTCTGTCAGCACAGCAGTCGCACAGGAGTGACATCACCGCGCAGGCACAGGGGGAGAATGATGATGCATAGCGTGGCACCGGCCGCGCTATGCTTCATCATTACTGTGTGCGGTGACGGGGGAGCCGCCGCAGCCGCTGACACCAGGCAGGGGGCCCCAGTGTCGCCGCTGACACCAGGCAGGGGGGCCTGGTGTCGTCGGCGGCACCGGGTCATATAGTGGCCGCATGGTCTGTGACAGATCTGCGAAGCTCCTCTCTCACTGAAAGGAGTTGGCTTCTGATCTGCCTAGCGGCCGCGGGCCTCTGACTTCCCGGGCCCGGATGCAATGGCGACTGCTGCGACCGCAGTAGTTACGCCCCTGAACAACACCTATTTGCTGGTAGGTGTAAATTTTGGAATATGGTACCGGTATCTATTTTTTTTCAAATGCTCAAAGAATTTTTCTGTTAGTATATTGAACAGGAGTTTCTAAGAATATACATTTTCTATACGTATTGACCTTTGCGATAACACACTAACTTTTTTCTTGAGAAGGAATGCAGAGCTCATTATTTTTTCCTTTGAAAAGCAAAACAAAGCTTAATATTTTTTTTTTTTTTTTTTTTAATTTATCTATATAGTTAAGAGATGTGCACATATGCACCTCCCTCCAGTGGCAGTATGCATTGCCCAAACTTCCTATTAAAATACGAGTTGAAATTAATATCCAATAAAGATTGAAGATTGAAATACAACTGATCAGTGGTAAAATGCTAATGTAACAAAAAAGATGCTTATATTTTGTATAGGCAACTAATTAGATGTTTATATTTTGTATATTATCACTTTGTTAAAGGGAACCTGTCAAGTGCAATATGCACTCAGAACCACGAGCAGTTCTGCATATTGCTCATCCCTGCCTAACCCTCCCTGTATCTAGTAGCATAGATAAAGAGATCTTTAGAAAAAGTATTTCTAAAAAATCTTTTATCATATGCTAATGAGGCCAGTGACTAGTCATAAGGGCATTACTTTTCCTGACTAGTCTGCCCTCTTAGCATGTTAGTATGCCCACAGGGGCGTGCTAACATGCTATTCAATGCAGTGTCACCAGCGGTGATGTGTGTACTTTTTCTATAGATCTCTTTATCTGTGCTAGTGTATACAGGCACGGTTAGGCAGGGATTAGTAATATGCACCCAGAACTGCTCGTGGCTCTGGGTGCATATTGCACCTGTCAGGTTCACTTCAAGCCCAAAATTGAGCCTGTATAAAAATAGGACTTCCTCCAAATAAAGGTGCGTTTATATTATGCTCAGAGCTGCTGGTGTGTGTCATTATTCTCTCCGTCGACGGCATTCATATGTGACACAAGGCAGATCCCAGAACGGCCCCATATATTGCAGTGAAGTTGAGCTTTAGCACTACATGCAAATCTTTGGAAGTCACATACAGGATTACTGTACTTGAAAATCGCACTATTTTAGCTTTAAATGGTGAACGCTACAAGAGACAACAGAGGAGCAAAACATTCTTTTGGTTCCTTAATATTGTAAGTGTCCTCATTATTTAAAGGGTATCATTCACCAGGTTTTTGCCACCTAATCTGAGAGCAGCATAATGTAGAGGCAAAAGGGTGCTTTACATGCTGCAACATCGCTAGCGATGTTGCGAGCGATAGCACCTGCCCCCGTCGTTCGTGCGACATTTGGTGATCGCTGCCGTAGCGACCAAAATATCGCTACGGCAGCGTCACACGCACATACTTGTTCAGCAACGTCGCTGTGACTGCCGAACAATCCCTTTTTCAAGGGGGAGGTGCGTTCGGCGTCACAGCGGCGTCACAAAACGGCCGCCCAATAGAAACGGAGGGGCGGAGATGAGCAGCCGGAACATGCCGCCCACCTCCTTCCTTCCTCATTGCCGGTGGACACAGGTAAGGAGATGTTCGTCGTTCCTGCGGTGTCACACATAGCGATGTGTGATGCCGCAGGAATGATGAACAACCAGCGGCATGCACCACCAACGAAATTATGAAATGGAGCGACCTGTCAACGATCAACGATTTTTGACGTTTTTGCGCTCGATCGTCGCTCCTAGCTGTCACATGCTGCGATGTCACCAACGACGCCGGATGTGCGTCACAAACACCGTGACCCCGACGATATATCGTTAGCGATGTCGCAGCGTGTAAAGCACCATAAAGATCCTGATTCCAATGATGTGTCACTTACTGGGCTGCTTAGTGTAGTTTTGATAAAATCGCTGATTAATCAGCCGTAGATTATCATTACAGGACTAATTGGCATGCTGCCAGGTAGTCCAGCATATTTATGAGCTCTGTATAACTGCTAGATCTGCAGCAGAGAAAACATTGATTATATCAAAATGACAGCAAACAGCTCGATAAGTGACACATCTCTGGAATCAGGTTCTCTAAGCCTACATTATGCTAGTTTCAGATGAGACAGCAAAAACCTGGTGACAGATTCCCTTTAATTTTATCCATTCTACTATGCAAAAAAAAAGCCCAAACAGGGCCATAAAACCACCATATGAACATATGACCTTAGATTAACCTGTAGACTATGTTCACATACATAATTGAATTTACCCTAAATAGTTACACTTGCGCGTCATCTAGACTTTTTTCATTCTAGGCACGTCAGATAAATGTCACCTCCACATTACTGTGGCTCTTTCATCTGTCTAATGTGTGAATATTCTGTGTTATAATTTCTTGCATATTTCTCTCTTAAAACATTTCATCCCCTTCTGCAGCTGCAAGGATTTAATGAGAGTGCCTTTTATTCCTACGTCCAAAGTCAGCAGGACCTGCGCCAGGTCTGGCTGTGGAACCAGTAAGCATGATGATGTGGCAGTTTACAGATTTTGCTGGGAATAATATAGCAAGCTTATAGCCAGCGTAACAAGAAAACGACAATATGTGACCAGGAAAACACGAAAGAACAAGTTTATTAGGTCCAGCCATTGACCACTATGATGCCAGGATATAAAACTATATACCGACTAAGATTCGTATGTGCACTTCCTAAAAATGTCCTCATACAATATATCACAAAAGTGAGTACACCCCTCACATTTTTGTAACAATGTTCTTATATATCTTTTCATGGGACAACAATGAAGATATGGCACTGATACAATGAAAAGTAGTCAGTGTCCCGTTCAGTGTAAATTTGGTGTGCTCTCCAAATAACTCAACACATGGTCAGTACTGTCAAAAACCACCAGCAACTAAAGTGAGTACACCCCTAAGGAAAAATGGACAAATTGTGCCCAATTAGCCATTTTCCCTCCCCAGTGTCATGTGATACAAGGTCTAATGCGGGCTTTACACGAGACGAGCTATCGCGCGATGCATCGTCGGGGTCACGGTTTTCGTGACACACATCCGACATCGCTTGCGACGTCGTTTCGTGTGACACCTCCGAGTGACGCAGAATCACTCATTAATCGTACCCGGGGCAGCACACATCGCTTTGTGTGACACCCTGGGAACGATGAACACAGCTTACCTGCGTCCCGCGGCTCCCGCCGGCAATGCGGAAGGAAGGAGGTGGGCGGGATGTTTACGTCCCGCTCATCTCCGCCCCTCCACTTCTATTGGCCGGTCGCTGTGTGTCGTCGCTGTGACATCCCTCCCCCTTCAGGAAGTGGATGTTCGCCGTCCACAGCGACGTCGCTCAGCAGGAAAGTGCGTGTGACGGGGGTTTAACGACTTTGTGCACCACGGGCAACTAATTGCCTGTGACGCACAAACGACGGGGGCGGGTTCGATCACTCATGCAATCGCACGATAGATCGTACCGTGTGACGCCCGCATTAGGTGTGAATGGGGAACAATTGCCGTAAATTTGGAGTCATCGCTCTCACACTCTCTCATACTGATCAGTGGAATATTCAGCATGGCATCTCATGGCAAAGAATTCTCTGAGGATCTGAAAAAAAAAGAATTGTTGCTTTACATAAAGATGGCCTAGCCTATAAGAAGATTGCCAATACTCTGAAACTCAGCTGCAGCATGGTGGCCAAGACCACACAGTGGTTTCACAAGACAGGTTCCACTCAGAACAGGCCAAGGAAGTTGAGTGCATGTTTTCTGTGTCATGTCCAGAGTTTGTGTTTTCAAAATATCTGTATGAGTGCTGCCAGCATTGCTGCAGAGATTAAAGGGGTGGGGGTCAGCCTGTTAGTGCTCAGACCATATACGCCGTAGACAGCATCAAATTGGTCTGCATGGCTGTCATCCCAAAAGGAAGCCTCTTCTAAAGAGGATGGAGAAGAATGCCTGCATAAAGCTGCTGAAGATAAGCAGGTTAAGGATATGGATTATTGTCCTGTGGTCTGATGAGACCAAGATAAATTTATTTGATTCAGATGGTGTCAAGAATGTGTGGTGGCAACCAAGTGAGGAGCACAAAGACAAATGTGTCTTACCTACACTCAAACATGATGGTGAGAGTGCCATGGTTTCGGGCTGTGGGGAACTACAGTTCATTAAGGGAACCATGAATGCCAACATGTATGGAAGCACAAAATGATCACCTCTTTTCAGAAACTGGGCCACAGGGCCGTATTCCAAATGGATCCCAAACACACCTTCAAGATAACCACTGCCTGTCTAAATAAACTGAGGGTAAAGGTGCTAGACTGGACAAACATGTCTTGAGACCAAAACCCTGTTGACCATCTGTGGGGCATCCTCAAACTGAGGGTGGAAGAGTGCAGCGTCTCTAACATCCACCAGCTCCATGATGTCATCATGGAGGATGGAAGAAGATTTCAGTGGCTCCTGTGAAGCTCTAGTGAACTCCATGCCAAAAAGAGTTAAGGCAGTGCTTGAAAATAATGGTGGCCACAAAAAATATTGACATTCTGGGAACCCTAAGGTTATTTCCACTGAGGGGTGTACTCACTTTTGTTGCCAGTGGTTTAGACATAAATGACTGTGTATTCAGTTATTTAGAGAGCGCACCAAATTTCCAAGTTTACACTGTTATACAAGCTGCACACTGGCTACTTTGATACAATGTAATGTCAGACATCTTCAGTGTTGTCCCATGAAAAGATATAATAAAATTTTCAAAAATGCCGCGGATGTACTCACTTGTGACATACTGCATGTACCTATAGAATATGTAATGTCCGCCAATGTCTACATCAAAGTTAACCTTCACAGGTCATTAATTAAACTACTTAAATAATATTTAAAGGGAATCAGTCAGGGATCATTTACACACAGCAGATTATTCTTCACATTGCTAAATCAATCTGCAGCCATATATGTTTAATCATGCTTTAAAGTCCATCACTCACTTAAGCCATTCAACATTATATATATATATATATATATATATATATATATATATATATATATATATATATATCCATATCCATCTACATATATATATATATATATATATATATATATATATATATCTATATCTATATATATATCACACAAAGTACAGACCAAAAGTTTGGACACCCCTTCTCATTCAGAGTTTTCTTTATTTTCATGACTCTGAAAATTGTAGATTCGCACTGAAGGCATCAAAACTATGAATTAGCACATGTTGAATGAAATACTTAACAAAAAAGTGTGGAAAAAACGGAAAATATGTCTTATATTCTAGGTTCTTCAAAGTAGCCACCTTTTGCTTTGATTACTGCTTTGCACACTCTTGGCATTCTCTTGATGAGCTTCAAAAGGTAGCCACCAGAAATGGTTTTCACTTCATAGGTGTGCCCTGTCAGGTTTAATAAGTGGGATTTCTTGCCTTATAAATGGGGTTGGGACCATCAGTTGTGTTGTGTAGAAGTCTGGTGGATACACAGCTGATATTCCTACTGAATAGACTGTTAGAATTTGTATTATGGCAAGAAAAAAGCAGCCAAGTAAAGAAAAACGAGTGGCCATCATTACTTTAAGAAATGAAGGCCAGTCAGTCCGAAAAATTGGGAAAACTTTGAAAGTGTCCCCAAGTGCAGTGGCAAAAACCAGCAAACACTACAAAGAAACTGGCTCCCATGAGGACCGCCCCAGGTAAGGAAGACCAAGAGTCACCTCTGCTGCGGAGGATAAGTTTATCCGAGTCACCAGCCTCAGAAATCACAGGTTAACAGCAGCTCAGATTAGAGACCAGGTCAATGCCACACAGAGTTCTAGCAGCAGACACATCTCTAGAACAACTGATAAGAGGAGAATTTGTGCAGAAGGCCTTCATGGTAAAATAGCTGCTAAGAAACCACTGCTAAGGACAGGCAACAAGCAGAAGAGACTTGTTTGGGCTAAAGAATACAAGGAATGGACATTAGACCAGTAAAAATCTGTGCTTTGGTCTGATGAGTCCAAATTTGAGAACTTTGGTCTTTGTGCGACGCAGAAAAGGTGAACGGATGGACTCTACATGCCTGGTTCCCACCTTGAAGCATGGAGGAGGAGGTGTGATGGTGTGGGGGTGCTTTGCTGGTTACACTGTTGGGGATTTATTCAAAATTGAAGGCATACTGAACCAGCAAGGCTACCACAGCATCTTGCAGCGGCATGCTATTCCATCCGGTTTGCATTTAGATGGACCATCATTTATTTTTCAACAGCACAATGACCCCCAAACACACCTCAAGGCTGTGTAAGGTCTATTTGACTAAGAACGAGAGTGATGGGGTGTTTCGCCAGATGACCTGGCCTCCACAGTAATCAGACCTGAACCCAATCGAGATGGTTTGGTGTGAGCTGGACCGCAGAGTGAAGGAAAAAGGGCTAACAAGTGCTAAGCATCTCTGGGAACTCCTTCAAGACTATTGGAAGACCATTTCCGGTGACTACCTCTTGAAGCTCATCAAGAGAATGCAAAGAGTGTGCAAAGCAGTAATCAAAGCAAAAGGTAGCTACTTTGAAGAACCTAGAATATAAGACATATTTTCAGTTGTTTCACACCTTTTTGTTAAGTATTTCATTCCACATGTGTTAATTCACAGTTTTCATGCCTTCAATGTGAATCTACAATTTTCAGAGTCATGAAAATAAAAAAAAACTCTTTGAATGAGGTATGAGGTGTGTCCACACTTTTGGTCTGCAATATATATATATATATATATATATATATATATATATATAGTACATACTACGTTTAATTCCCTATATACTAAGGTCCTTTTCATTGTTAAAAGGGCATGTTGCCCCTTCTTTGCACCAATTGGACCACAATTCCAGTGCTGTATCACTTATTTGGCTGCTTGTATTGATAAAGTCACGGTTTATATGCTGCAGATGTAGCAGATCTGAATGCTGAGCTCTGTATAGCCCCGCCCACACCACTGATTAGCAGCAGTTGCCACTATATGTTGGCAGAAAACTGGCAATTAGTGATGAGGGCAGTGTTACACGGAGCAGGACAACTACATGGCAGGAGACAATTAGTCTTCTAGTGATAATTTCCTGCTGATAAGTGATTTAATTGAAGCTATAAGAACCAGCCAAGTAGTTGACATCACTGGAATTGGGGTCTGTGCCTCTACATCAGGCTGCTCTTTTTTGTGTGATACTGAGCAGGATTTCTGGGTTTTGAAATTTAATCCAACACTAATAGGTTGTTTTTCCACTTCTTTAAATATAGATACAAAAGTAATAGGGCTCAAATATATTGTCATAAATGGAGTTAAAATTGTGCAGATGAGGAGTTTGGTTGTGATTTCCTGTGGATTCCATAGTGCAAGAAGAGTACGCATCGTGCTCAGTAAAGCTGGGTGTTGTGTGTACTAGTGTGTGACCCAGTGCAGGATCTGAGTGTGGTGTGGATCTGAGAACTGGCTGAAGTGTTCGCTTAGCTCATTGTCAGCCTATTGCTATAATTGAGTGAACGAGTGAGTGTGAGCAGAATTCCCCTTTACAGCAGCATCCAAGGCACACAGTGCACACATTGCCTAATGTGGTAATCCAGCATAGCATTGAATGACTTCACCTGAGGTAAGGTCACTGAGTTCAATGAGTTCACCTAAGACCACAGCTGGAGTATCGTGGGAACCTCCAGCGGTGACTTCTGGTAAACTTAACATCACCACTCCTCACAGCTGCAGCTCTGTCAGTGTGTCCCTGACACTGCAGCGACATTTTCTAATGTGACTTCACACTGTGACCTCAGATATAGCAGAGTTGGGATCGCCACGGGACTTAGTGTTGCTTATGCAAGACCTGCAGGGTGTTTTGGAGGGTAATAAACTGAAGAGGGTTTTTTCGGGTTTTTTTTTTTTATTAAAAAAAGGATTTTTTTCTTTGTTTTTTGCTTTTTCTTACAGGGTTAATAAAGAGGGGGTCTCATAGCCCCGCCCCATTATTGACCTCAGGCTTGATGTCACCTGTGATTTTTTTTGACAAATCACAGCTGTCATTTACCCCTTACATTGCTGATTGCCACTGCACCAGGGTAATCAGGATGAGCTGGGTAAAGCATTGGAATTGGCACATATAATGAATGCGATAATTCTGGGACAACAGCGGGCTGCTATTTTTAGGCTGGGAGGACCCAATAACCATGGACCTCCCAAGCCTGAGAATATCAGCCCCCAGCTGTCCGCTTTATCTTTGCTGGGTATCAAAATTGGGGGGACCGCATGCCGTTTTTTTAAAATTATTTAAATAATTTAAAAAAATACACATGGGGTCCCTCTCATTTTGATACACAGCCAAGATAACGCTCACAGCTTCGGATTGGAGCCTAAAGTTGTCTGCTTTATCTGCACTGGATATCAATATATGGCGTCATTTTACAGCACAATGTTCGAGTCCCCATATACTTATATGGGGTTTGGCGTCCAGATTCATGATTGAGTTCAAGTCGGGGCCCGAACATCTGCGGGTTCACCCATCTCTAAAAGGCAGACACTCTTCTACTACCTGTACCAGTTTCCATAACTGGAAAAGCACTTGATATTTTTTGTACTGGGGCCAAGTGTGGAGGGTAGAATTAAGACTATAAATGGTTTTCTGTATTCCTATAATAAAACAAAGTAACGGTGCTGTTTCTACTCTGACGTATTATTTACAAGCAAGACAACAGTATAATTACATTTGTGTATTTTTCTAGCAAGATAAACTGGAAAATTAATTTCTAATATGATTTTGCATCCATTCTGTCTGCTTGCATTAATGTTAAAATTAGTTCAAACTAAGTTAAATAATTTGAAAGTCAATTACTGTTCTAAGCTTGGCTAGCCCAGCAGGTACTGCGTTTGCTAGTGATTTATGGTATTGTGCCATTTAGGAATGAAATGCTTGAAGCTGCATCTTTTCTAAGCGTTGACTGCCAGATTGGAGCTCCAAGGTGTCTTTTAGAGTAAAAACTCAGGAAAAAACTGTGGAGGAAGAAAGCGCAAAATAGGGTCTTATCTGGTGGACAAGAGATTAAAATGTAAAGAGACAGGTACTCACCTGTTTCAGTTGTGACAGGCACAACTCCTTTGCGAGCATTTAGGCAGAAAGTGCATATGGTGGTCAGCTGCAGCCCCGATGGGAAGGTAGATCACAAGATGTATGAGAAAAACGGGTTTGATGCTGCGCTAAAAACCACAACTCCAGGGGATTTGATGAAATCCTTTTCTTTATTTGCACGGGTCAACGCGTTTCGAAGGCACAGCCGCCTTCATCAGGACAATACAAAGCAAAAAAGAACAGCATAACATAAGGTTATGCTGTTCTTTTTTGCTTTGTATTGTCCTGATGAAGAAGGCGGCTGTGCCTTCGAAACGCGTTGACCCGTGCAAATAAAGAAAAGGATTTCATCAAATCCCCTGGAGTTGTGGTTTTTAGCGCAGCATCAAACCCGTTTTTCTCATACATCTTATTAGAGTAAAAACTGTTATAAGTGACCAAAAAAAACTGAGTGAATATTGAAATAAAGTTAGCTGGCTTAAGATATTAATGGCATAACCTTATAAAATGTCATCAATATCACATTAATAGGTTCAGACATCCAGCAACCCCACCGCACCGCTGCTTTAAGCATTGGTGAACAGCACATCTCCATTCACTGTGTTCACAGAAGCTGCAGCTCAACAATGATTACAATGGACAAAGGTTTCTCTAGTAGCAGCTTTCATAAATTTAGGAGACTTAAGCCCGCTCTACACGCTGCAATGTATCTTACAATGTGTCAGCGGGGTCACGTCGTAAGTGATGCACATCCGGCATCGTAAGGTACATTGCAGTGTGTGACAGGTACGTGCGATTGCGATTGAACGGTAAAACGTTCATCGCATACACATCGTACCTTTCTCTAGAATTGCACGTCAGATTGTTCATCGTACCCGGGGTAGTACACATTGCAGTGTGTGACACCCCGGGAATGATGAACAGATCTTACCTACGTCCTGCGGCTCCCGGCCCACAATGCAGAAGGAAGGAGGTGGGCGGGATGTTTATGTCCTGCTCAGCTCCGCCCCTCCGCTTCTATTGGCCGGCTGCCGCGTGACGTCGATGTGACGTCGAACGTCCCTCCCACTCCAGGAAGTGGACGTTCGCCGCCCACATCGAGGTCGTATGGAAGGTAAGTACGTGTGACGGGGGGTTAATAGTTTGTGCGGCACGTTCAACAAATTGAACGTGCCACACATACGATGGGGGCATTGCAAACCGCATACAATATCGTATGCGAAATTGCAACGTGTAAAGCAGGCTTTACCAATCATTTCTACTAATGACTTCTGTAGATCTTCCTAGATGTATGATAGCTCGTGCATTGTTCCTGACTTGCTGGTCTGCACATCACATATGGTACCACAAGGACAGCCTTTTTTTTATCCCGAAGGAGAGAGAATTTGCATTCCATCCAAGTGTCATCATTTTTTACTGATCAGTTTGTTCGATTGGCTCTTCAGCCTCTGGGCATATCCATGTTAGGCTAGGTACACACTGTGTCTGTTCATCTAGCCTATAGTACATTGGTAGCTTTGGGTCGCCATAGATCATTCAACCGACTGATCTAAAAATGTGAAGAGTTATGTGCCACTTTTTGAATGGAATAGGAATGTGGAGTCCCTCTGGTGGATGGCTGGGAGTCCCTATGGTGGCTGGATGTCCGAGTATCTATCCAGACTGCGCACACTGCCGGGTGCATACCTCCTGGGCATATGTAACCTCCAGAGTGCACAGAGTGTGGACCGAGGCTTTGACCAAGTTTGCTTACTTCCCTTATTATAAGACACTATTGGTAATCAGACACATGGATCCTTCTGTTTGTAAATTAAGTTCACTACTATGTTTCTTGGGAAAGCAATTTTGTCTTGGACCGACAGCTAAACTTTACAAACGTAATAGGCTGACAAAGCTCTGATTCTTCATTTATTCTGCCAATTGCATTTCCAATGGAAAAATTGATAAAATATCCTTCCAAATCATATTGTACTTTTAATGTCTGCCACCAATCATATGTCTAAATGATTCCAATGCCTTTACCAAAAGCATTTCCAGTTTATTTCAATTCTAAAAATAGTTTTTTTTAAAAGAGTGGGACATTGTTTAGCTAAGTATTAGATTTAGCATAATTACCTATAATATAAAGAGAACCTTAAAGAGAACCTGTGAGGTGGAAAAATGCTATTAACCTGTAGATATGGGGTTGATCTGCAGGCTAATAGGATTCTGAACCTGCCTGACACCTGCACATTAAACCTCACTGCTGGGAGGAAATTAACTTTGTTCCCTCCTGAAGCATTTGGGTTTCAGTCATGGAGGCGACACCGGCACGGGCTTAATCACCGCTCTGTGTATAAGAGCACTGGATGAAACAGCTCCCCGCACTGACCGACAGCTGGTTCTAATGTGAAGTGACTGTCAGTAAAGCCTGCTTTACACCATGCGATCTAGCATACGATATCGTATGCGATCGTAACCGCCATCGTATGTGCGGCACGTTCAATTTGTTGAATGTGCCGCACATACGAGTTACCCCCCGTCACACGTACTTACCCGTCCATATGACCTCGATGTGGGCGGCGAACGTCCACTTCCTGGAGTGGGAGGGACGTTCGGCGTCACAGCGACGTCACGTGGCAGCCGGCCAATAGAAGCGGAGGGGCGGAGATGAGCGGGACGTAAACATCCCGCCCACCTCCTTCCTTCCACATTACCGGCCGGGAGCCACAGGACGCAGGTAAGATCTGTTCATCGTTCCCGGGGTGTCACACACTGCGATGTGTGCTACCCCGGGTACAATGAACAATCTGTCGTTCAATTCATGAGGAATGAACGACGTGTATGCGATGAACGTTTTACCGTTCAATGGCAATCGCACGTAGCTGTTACACACTACAATGTACCTTATGATGCCGGATGTGCGTCACTTACGACGTGACCCAGCCGACACATCGTAAGATACATTGCAGCGTGTAAAGCCGGCTTTAGTGTCGGGGTGGGGTTACAACCGTTCCTCTCCAGACACAAAGCGGTGACTGAATCCGCGCCGGCACCACCCACTTGACTGAAACCCGAACGCTGCCAAGGGGAATAAAATTCTTTTCCTCCCGGCAGCAAGGTTTAATGAGCAGATGCCAGGCAGGTTCAGAATGATAAGTGACCTGTAGATTAACGCCAAATCTGCAGGTAAATAAGCATTTTCCATGTGACATGTTCCTTTAAGTTAAAGCACATTTTACCTTACCCGTTTTATCCTTTAGATACGGACGGCATGCAAGCTGTTTGCATACATAGCTTTTATCCTAGCCCTCATTTCCGAACTGCCACTTAATAAAGTCCTTGTAATAACACACGATATTAACTAAAGTAGTTCCTGGCAGATGCTGCAATTTTACACTTGTTTTTCCTTTTGAGAGAGTCGTAGAGGTTATACTACTCTTGCTGGTGATTCAGTCTGGAGTAATCCCAATGCTGTCAATTAAAATATAGCCATCAATGGATTTTACTGTATGCAGTGTGCGAGTTTCTTACTGCCCTGCAGGTGCTCCTGTTGTTTTTGCCAAAGGACAACATCAAGTTATTCTTCAGTATAAGCAACAAGAGAACAACTAAGCTACAGTAACTAAATCCATAATCCAAAAGTCCATCCAGCTCAACATTTATAAATTATCTTTAAAAATACACTGAGCAATGTTTAGGATGTCATGTAACTTATACATATTTGTTGTAGATTGTCAAAGAATTAGTGCAAGCAAAACTCATTTATATTCATCATTCATTGACATAAAATGTTTTACCATTAGGAGAATAGTTTAAACAAGAAAATAATCTATTTTCCATCTATTTCCATCCTCTGGATCCTGTAAAGCCAAAATGGTCAAAAAGCAAGTAGGTGGGAAGTTGCACTGAACTGTTAAGGGTGCACTGAGTGTGGCGCCCCTGAGGCTTCCGTTGCCACAGAGGTACTGCACCTCAGCCAGAGGTGTGGTATCTAGTGATGAGCGAGCATGCTTGTAACTACTCGGTACTCGCACGAGTATCGCTGTACTCGGGCTGCTCGGCGGGGACCGAGTAATCTCGCGATACTCGTGCTGTACTCGTGGTCTTCATTTCTGCATGTTGGCGCTCTTTTGAGAGCCAGCCCTCATGCAGGGATTGGCTGGCAGACCACTGCAATGCCACAGCCCTGTTAGTTGTGGAATTGCAGTGATTGGCTGGCCTGCACAGCGTGACCGAGCCTTTATACCGGCCGGCGCGCTGTGCTCTGCTCACAGCTATCCAGACAGTCAGTGCAGGGAGAGTGTCGCTGATTCAGGGAAAGCTTTGCGGCCCTTTATAGCTTTTTCAGTTGCAGGGCTGCAAACAGTGTGACCAAAAGTCCTTCTCAGGACTATTCTAGTTGTATACAGGCAGGCAGGGTATAGCCAGGTCGGAGTACAGTAGCAGAGTCCTTCTCAGGACTATTGTTGCTATATACAGGCAGGGTATAGCCAGGTCTGAATACAGGCTAGTGACCAGAAGAGTCCTTGTCAGGACTATTGTACCAGTATACAGGCAGGCAGGCAGGCAGGGTAGTGGTGACCGTATACCAGCCTTCATCATATCTGGGGCTGGTGTACACAGTGTAAAACAGTCCAGATAGTGTCTGACTTGTCTGTAATTGTCGCTCCCCAAAAAAACCTGTTAGGTTCTTATTGCGTCCGTGCTTGGTTTTTAAAACCGCACGTGTGTGCCTGTCGGTGGCAGCGTACAGGTGCACTTGTGTGCAATTTCCACAAACTTTGATATAACGCACAAGTAGTGAATATACACGTCAGCAGTGCACAGCATTGCAAAATGCGCAAGGGCATTGGCAAGGAACAAGGAAGTGGACGTGATGGTGGTGCAGGCAGAGGCCGAGGTCGTGGGCAAGCTCTAATTTCGCCACAACAAAGGGCCACATCTAGTCGCTCGCACGTCCTGTCCCAAATTCTTGGGGACCGCAGCAGTACACCGCTCTTGAACCAAGACCAGTGTCAACAGGTTGGTAGTTGGATAGCGGATAATGCTTCCAGTCAGATTGGCACCACCACAAACACTCTGTCTTCCACACGGTCAAGTGTCAGTAGCCGTGATACTGCACCGCACATTTCTGAACCTGATCCTCCTTCCTACCACCAGGCTGAGTACACGTCCTCGTCGGACATTAATGATCCCACACTTGGACACTCGGAAGAGCTGTTCACGTTTCCATTCACACATTCTGGCCTCTCGCCAGCTCATATTGAAGTGGGTCATGAGGAGATCGTCTGTACAGATGGCCAAATATTTGAGCAGCCACGTTCTCACGAAGTTGGCACTGTGTCTCAACAAGTGGTGGACGATGATGAGACACAATTGTCAGGAAGTCAGGAGGAGGAGCAGGGTGCGGAAGAGGAAGACGACGTGGTGGATGATCCAGTAACTGACCCAACCTGGCAGGAGGATATGCAGAGCGAGGACAGCAGTGCACAGGGGGAGGGAGGCGTAGCATCACAACAGGCAGTAAGAAGCAGGGTGGTGGCCCCAGGCAGAAGTCAGGCAACCGTTCCCCGGAACAACACGACGACACAAGGTGCCTGTACAAATGTTAGGTCTTCCCGAGTCTGGCAGTTTTTTAAGTTGGATCCAGATGATTCAAAAAAGGCCATTTGCAACACCTGCCGTGCCAGCATCAGCAGGGGTACCAAAACTAGCAGCCTGACCACCACCAGCATGATCAGGCACATGTCAGCCAAGCACCCGACTTTGTGGGAAGTACAACAGAGTCGAGGAGCAGTGCTTGCTGATGTCACTGCTACGTCTTCGCTGGTTGTGCATGCGAGCCAATCCCCTGTCCATGCTGCCTGCGAACAAGCCTCCTCCACTCCTGCACCTGCAGTTGCCTACGCAGAAAGAACACCATCATCAAGCACGTCCTTGTCCCAGCGCAGCGTTCAGTTATCCATTCAGCAAACCTTTGAACGCAGGCGCAAATACACTGCCAACACCCCACATGCCACACTTCTAAATGCTAACATTTCGCGACTGCTTGCGCTGGAAATGTTGCCTTTTAGGCTGGTGGAGACAGAAGCATTCCGCGACCTGATGGCGGCAGCTGTCCCACGTTACTCGGTCCCCAGCCGCCACTATTTCTCCCGGTGTGCCGTCCCCGCGTTGCATAACCACGTGTCACAAAACATCACACGTGCCCTGAACAACGCTGTTTCACCCAAGGTCCACCTAACCACAGACACGTGGACAAGTGCTTGTGGGCAAGGCCGCTACATCTCGTTGACGGCACACTGGGTTAATATTGTGGAAGCTGGGACCCAGTCTGAGCGAGGGACGGAACACGTCCTTCCCACACCAAGGTTTGCAGGCCCTACCTCAGTCAGTGTTTCACCCACATTCTACAGCTCCGGAATGTCATGCTCTTCAGCCTCCTCCTCCTCCTGCGCATCCTCATCCACTGTACCCTCCACACCAGTCACAAGCTGGAAGCACTGCAGCACTGCCTCGGCGAAGCGGCAACAGGCTGTGCTGAAGCTAATCTGCATAGGTGACAAACCCCACAATGCAGAAGAGCTGTGGACAGCTCTGAAACAGCAGGCAGATCACTGGCTCACACCTCTGAACCTAAAGCCAGGAAAGGTCGTGTGTGACAATGGCCGGAACCTGGTGGCGGCTTTGAGGCGAGGCCAGCTGACACATGTTCCATGCGTGGCCCATGTGCTCAACCTCGTGGTTCAGCGGTTTCTAAAGTCATACCCAGAGCTGTGTGATCTGCTGGTAAAAGTTCGCCGCCTGTCTGCACATTTTCGAAAGTCACCTACTGCTTCAGCCGGCCTTGCCGGCTTTCAGCGCAGTTTGCATCTTCCGGCTCACAGACTGGTGTGTGATGTCCCCACGCGTTGGAATTCAACTCTGCACATGTTGGTCAGGATATGTGAGCAGAAGAGGGCAGTTGTTGAGTACCTGCATCACCTAAGCCGTCGGGAAATGGGTCAAACTCCACACATAACACCTGAGGAGTGGAGATGGATGTCAGACCTATGTACCATCCTCCAAAACTTTGAGGACTCCACCAAGATGGTGAGTGGTGATGACGCCATTATTAGCGTCACCATACCGCTACTCTGCCTTCTAAAACGGTCTCTGCTGAAAAACAAACATGATGCATTGCAGGCGGAGCGCGATGAGTTGCAGCAAGAAACAGTAGTGGGTGTGGGTGATAACACACAGCCCAGCCTCGTCTCATCACAACGTGCAGTGGAGGACTATGACGAGGAGGAGGATGAAGACATGGAGCAACTCTCCGGCCAAATTGAGGATATGACATGCACACCAGTCATATCCTCGGTTCAGCGTGGCTGGCCAGAGGACAGGGTAGATGAGGAGGAGGAGGAGGAGGAGGACAGCATGTTCAGTCATCTTGTTGGTCAGGCTACTGAAGTCCTGGCTGTTAAGAGTCTGGCGCACATGGCTGACTTTATGGTAAGCTGCCTGTCTCGTCACCCTCGCGTTAAGAACATCTTGGCCGACAATCATTACTGGTTGGTAACACTGTTAGACCCACGCTACAAGGAGAACTTTTTGTCTCTTATTCCCGTGGAGGAGAGGTCAACCAAAATGCAGCAGTTCCGGAAGGCCATAGTCACGGAAGTAGGCAAAGCATTCCCCTCACAAAACGCTAGCGGCATAGGTCAGGAATCAGTGGACAACCGAGGCGTACAGCCGAGAGAGGCACAAGTCCAATCCGCCAGAGGTAGGGGAACAGTCTTTAAGATGTGGGACAGTTTTCTCAGCCCCTCACGTACCACAGCCCCTGAGGTGCGGGGTAGTGCCACAAGAAATCCTAAGTTTGCCCAGATGCTGAAGGAGTACCTTGCAGATCGAACAACTGTACTCCGACATTCCTCTGTGCCTTACAATTATTGGGTATCCAAGCTGGACACGTGGCATGAATTGGCTCTCTACGCCTTGGAAGTCCTGGCCTGCCCTGCTGCTAGCGTTTTGTCAGAGCGTGTTTTTAGTGCCGCAGGTGGAATCATTACAGATAAACGCACCCGCCTGTCAACTGAAAATGCTGACAGGCTGACTCTGATCAAGATGAACAAGGGTTGGATTGGGCCAGACTTCACCACACCACCAGCAAATGAGAGCGGAATTTAAAGTTTGCCATGTACCTCCACTCACCCATGGGTACACACTTCTGGACTTTGGATAATCGCTGGACTGCTCCTCCTTCTCCTCATGCGCCACCACGATGATGACCGTTACAAATTGCAATACTTAGGCCTTTGTTTCAGGTATACCCCCAGTGGTAAATTTTTTCGCCCATTCTTTTCAGAATGGACATTACAACGACAGGAGACCCGCTCCTTTGCAATGGGAACAATGTTTTGAGGCCCTCATGCACGTCTCTACCCAGGGACAACGTGGAGCCTCCCAATTTTTGGCTGCCCTGCCAAAGGGCTATACTATAATACACCCACTTCCTGACAATGGACACTTAATGTTTTGAGGCCCTCATGCACGTCTCTACCCAGGGACAACGTGGAGCCTCCCAATTTTTGGCTGCCCTGCCAAAGGGCTATACTATAATACACCCACTTCCTGACAATGGACACTTAATGTTTTGAGGCCCTCATGCACGTCTCTACCCAGGGACAACGTGGAGCCTCCCAATTTTTGGCTGCCCTGCCAAAGGGCTATACTATAATACACCCACTTCCTTCCAATGGGCACTTCAGGTTTACAGGCCCTCATGCACGTCTCTACCCAGGGACAACGTGGAGCCTCCCAATTTTTGGCTGCCCTGCCAAAGGGCTATACTATAATACACCCACTTCCTTCCAATGGGCACTTCAGGTTTACAGGCCCTCATGCACGTCTCTATGCAGGGGCATTGGTGAACCTCACAATTTTGGACTGCCCTGGCAAAGGAAAATACTACAAAGACTCACTTCCTCAAAATGGGCACATTAGACTCAAGAGGCCTTCATGTACGTCTCTTCTCAGGGACATCGGAGTGCCACACAATGTTTTCACGTAAAATCTTTCATGTATTAATCTCAAAAAGTAACATACACCAGCTCTATCTCACTATTGGGTATGTGCCCTTAACATTTCTGCCATGAAAAATCATTTTGGGGTCATTTTGGAAGGTTTTCTGGTGAGTCCGTAAAAATGGCGTGAAACGCGGACAAAATTGTTCACAGCTGTGACTTTTGAGTGATAAATGCTTCAAGGGGTCTTCCCCATGCTGTTGCCATGTCATTTGAGCACTCTTCTAAGACTTTTGTGACATTTTTAGGGTTTCTCCATGCTGCCGGGGGGTCATTTCACAAAAATACTCGGGTCTCCCATAGGATAACATTGGGCTCGTTGCTCGGGCCGAGTACACGAGTATCTTGGGAGGCTCGGCCCGAGCTTCGAGCACCCGAGCTTTTTAGTACTCGCTCATCACTAGTGGTATCCCATCCTTGGTAAGGGGGGGTCATCTATCGGTTCACAGAGAAAACCTGCACACACCAATTGTTAGGTCAAAACACGAAACTGCTGATGGAGACCACCATCTGCCTCCTAGCCAAGGTACCAGGGCTCCTACCCTGGCACCGTTGAACTTGAACTTTCTCTGCTGGAGCTACACTTAGCTCCAGCCCACATTCCTCTCCACTTGAACTACAAACTAATCATCTGCTTGTTTTCCCGCCCCGGGCTGTCTAAACCCCTGGGTGGGCGTGTCCAACCACCTGATCACGCCCACTGGTGTGTCTGTCTTTCCCTAAGGGGGGGGGGGGGTGACTAGGGTTTCAGGTCGGCTGTGTGTTTCCTAAGTGGGGAATGGTGTTGTGTGGGGGCCTATCTTTGACTACCTGGTTTTGGCAGGACGTCACATTCCCCCTTGGTTTAATACAGTCTGTCCGCGGGCTGTCCGACCACCAACATTTATTGAACTGGAAAAGATGAAAAGGGTAAAACAGGTTACAAGTATACTATCATATTTACATTCAAGCATATTTGGTTTCTTCCCTTACGGGAGGCATTTTTCTTAAACGTTGCACAATAAAACCGGGACGGGACAGACCGGGTCCTTCTCACCTCACCCACCCAAAACAACCTAGCCCTGATGCCACCACTAAAACACAGGTTGGCCCCAGTTGCCCAAGTTTAGGGTAGGTCCGGGTGTTGTCCAAACGGGCCGAGTAAAAAGTTCCTTGCCTGGCAGTCCTTTTTCAAGGGCCCCACGTCCAGGGGACCCCTGACCCGGAGGGTAGTCACCGGTTTTGCTGGTGACAGGGCCTCGCCCGCCTCTACCGCAGGCCCGTCCTCCAATCAGCTCTCCTCCAGAGACTGCGGCTGGGTGAAAGGTTGGTCAGGGACTATTTACAAGACCCAATAGTTTATGGGTTGGCCTGCAAGTTCACGGCCAGTCTTTTTAACTGTAAAACCGGGACTGTAAAACAACACACAGACGGTCCCAACGGGGACTTTTAAACTGGAGGTAGCCGGGAACCACTACCACTGCTGCATGGGGCCGTATGGCTCACTTGTCCCCCAGGGGTCAGCATTCCGGGACCAGCTGCAATGCATCCCGGAGCTTTGAACTTCCATCGGGAACGGAGGTGGTATAGCAGGTGACTCCGCTGCTCCCGGCAGCAGTGCCGGCTGGCACTCTCTCATCACGTTGGAAACAGGCTCCAGCTCCGGGCACGTCAACGAGGACGAAACGTTCTGGGTACCTTTCTCCCGTCGCGACACTGTGCGTGTAGTTCGGTTTTCACGTGCCCCCACCACGGCCATCATTCTCCGGACCGCCGCTTTCCACTCCAGCACCTGTTGCAGTGACTGTGACCGCACTCGGACACAGAATCTCGCCAGCTCCCACTCCAGCCAGGCAGCGGTCCCTATCGGTAAGCGATCTGACTCGCGTTCCTCCACGGGGTGCCGCCGCTCCAGTGGTTTAGGGGCACACATCTTCTCGCTTCTCCCCTTCGGTCTTTTGCCGGCACTCCTTCATGTGGCCTGTTAGTTTCGTTTTACGACCTTGGGGGTTCACCTTCCGGCCGTGTTCTCAGGAGGCGGGGCTAGATGTTAACCCCTCCGTGGGTAGGGATAGTTGCCCCGAGGCCCAGTGTCTGGTGCAGGGTATAGCGACGGCAGGGGAATGCTTGTTTACTCACAGTCAATAAATCACATGAGTCTCTGGTAAACCAAGGTGCTGGTGGCCGGTGCCGCGGCCGGTTGCATTCGGGTCCCCCACCCAGGCTGGTGGTCTCTATCCTTTTCCTCTGCACTGACTTTGTGTAAGATGGACTCCCTAGTCTGGAACTCAGGAGTCCGCTCCCGGCTGGATGGGGCCTGAGGAGCCGTGCCCACAGACGCTGGGCCCTGGCAGTGACCTCTTATCCCTATCGGTGGGCTGTTGTCTTCTATGAGGGACTTTGGGTGGGGCAGGGCCTCTAGTCCTGGCCTCAATCAGTTAATTAACCAGGCCGCTTGTTTCCGGTCCTGGCTTCAGGGTCCGAGTACCCCCCTTTGTGCTCTGGTTTCCGGGTCGGTTCCCCGTGTCGGTACCGGCGTGCTACAAACCTGTCCTGGTCCACCTCGGTTCTGCCGAGCAGTCTTCCCATTTCCTGCTGACGGAGACCACCATCTGCCTCCTAGCCAAGGTACCAGGGCTCCTACCCTGGCACCGTTGAACTTGAACTTTCTCTGCTGGAGCTACACTTAGCTCCAGCCCACATTCCTCTCCACTTGAATTACAAACTAATCATCTGCTTGTTTTCCTGCCCCGGGCTGTCTAAACCCCTGGGTGGGCGTGTCCAACCGCCTGGTCACGCCCACTGGTGTGTCTGTCTTTCCCTAAGGGGGGCTGGCTAGGGTTTCAGGTCGGCTGTGTGTTTCCTAAGTGGGGAATGGTGTTGTGTAGGGGCCTATCTGTGACTACCTAGTTTTGCCAGGGCATCACAAAAACATCTTGACTGCAAAGCCTCGTGTCGTCTGCTTCTTCCTGCGCCCCATCCATTTCCATCAGAAACTTTCTTAACGGTCTCCCCGGGGTCCCGCTCCACCTGTGGGGAGCAAGATCACCTCAGTTGCCACAACACCAGGCCCGAAAGTCCCGTCCAGCAGCTGCGGACCCATAGCCGCAAAAACCACAGGTGGCGTCACGATCATTACTTAATATTAACTACACCCCCAATATCATTCATCCACCGCTGACATCCCCGGTCTAGTCCGGGCTGGTTCAGAGTGCTTCGGCCCTGGGGCAGGCGTGTCATGAGCGCCTGTGCTTGGTTTGAACAGTCATTTTATGCTGACAGGCTTTCTTTAAAGAAGTTCTCATGAAGACAGCCTTTTAGGAATTATTGACTTAGGGAGCTGCCCCCAACTTGGGATCCATTAGCCAAAGTAGAAAGACACTCACAAACAGTGGATTTTGGTCTAAAGCAGAGGTCCCCGTGGCTGCTTGTTGCGGCCCGCAGACCCTGTGACAATCGCAGCTCTATTGTCCAGGGTCGGCAGGACTTTACTACAATGGAATCATTTGCACTGCCCTGCAGAGGAGCTGTCTGCACTATATCAATGGCGGCTGCCCACCAATCAGATGCAAGTGTCGCGGGCGGAGGGGTCGGGAACGCCGCTCGCCTGGTAATTGCTGGCGCTCAGGTCCGGTGCTTCTGCTCCTCGGTGGCTCAAGCACGGGGCCGGACCCGGGGGCTCGAGCAGCACCTCCTCGACCACGAGTGAAAAGGGGGAGGTTTGGTGGTGGGATGTCGGTTGTGACGCCACCCACGGGTTGTGGTGATGGTGGGCACCACCGCTGCTGCTGATGGGGGATCCCGGGAGCGATGGCGGAGAGCAGCTAAGGTGTTGACCCCTCCGTGGGTAGGGGCTGTTGGTCCCGGGGCCCCGGTTGGGGAGTAGGGAGGAGGGGATAGATGCAGGTGCCGATGCGGGGAGGCAGCGTTACGGTGCAGCGCTGTGCTGGATGGCACTGGTGTACTCACTCAGGTAGTCAAGAACAGAGTCTCTGGTAAACCAAACGGCTGGATGGACAGGGCCCGCAGTCGGCTGCGGTATCTTCACTCTCCCCGGACGGGTTGATGGTGGCTGTCGTTTCCTGCACCTATGTGTAAATGTTTGACCCCTATGGATTCCCACAGCCGCTCCCCGGCTTGTACGTGTCGGGGGAGCCCGTTTTGCCCGCATGCGCTGGCCCTTGGATCTCTGGCCGTTGGCGGTGGCTCTTATCCGAACGGGTTGGGCTGTTGCCTTCTGACGGGACTTGGTTGGGAATGAACCCCTGAGGTCCAGACCGCAATCAGAGAATTTGACCGTTACGGCGGCTTCCGAGCCTAGTCGGGGTCTGAGTACCCTGCCTTGGTGCTTGGCTGCAATCCACTCCCCAGTTCGGTACCGGCGGGCCACCGCCCGACCACGGTCCTACGGTTCCGCAGACCTCCACCAACTCCTGTAGACGGCCACCACCATCTGCCGACCTTGCTGATAGTGCCTGAGCTCCGACCCAGACACACACAGTCTCTCCTTCTCTCTCTACCACCTCTCTACTTCAACTCCTGAACTTGACTCACTACTTTTCCCGCCTCCAGGCCTGTGAACTCCTCGGTGGGTGGGGCCAACCGCCTGGCTCCGCCCCACCTGTTGTGGACATCAGACCCTGGAGGAAGGCAACAAGGGTTTTGTCTGACGGGTGTTCCTGACCAGGGGAGGGGGGGTGTGTGTATGTGATGTTGTTCTGTGACCCCTGGGGTCCAGGGCGACACACAAGGAAGTGACGCCGTTGTATGACGTCACCCCCTTGCATTAGATTGTCCGGCGGTAGCTATTGATATAGTGGAGACAGCTCCTCTGCACGGCACCGCACATGATTCAATTGTAGTAAAGTCCTGCCGGCGCCGGTCCCGGGCATAGAGCTGCGATCGTCACGGGCCACAGCAAGCAGTTACGTGATCACGATCAGGACCTGCCGCATTCCTGGATGCAGTGGGTCCTGACCTGTGGGGGCCACAAGTCTCCGCTGTGTTCTCCCTAGGGAGGGCATGTGACTCCGCAGCATAAATTTACATGCTGCAGCCTCTGCAAGCCGCACTGCAGGTCAGTTTTCACTGCGGGCCGCACAAGCACAGTGGCCATGGAATTTTTAGAAATCCCGTCCACTCTGCTTGTACTTTACACCGCAGCGTTTTGGACGCAGCTGACACATGCTGCATTCAAAACGCTGCAAACACTGATCGTGGGCACACAGGGAACGGAGGAAAGGTGAGGAGAATTTTTTTTTTTGGCGTATTACTAAAGGATGGCCATAATACCACAAGTATGAGCACAGTACTGCAGGATACAATACCACAAGGATGAGCACAATAACTACCAGGCACAAGGATGAGCACAATACTACAAGGATGGGCACAATACTACAAGGATGCTAGATTGCTAGATTTCTCCTGTATCGAAGGCAACATGGAAAAACGTGTCTGAAAAAGGGTGGTTTTGGAAGCCAGATCTTCAGCAATCAGTTGATCATGGGGTCATTTTAAGAAAAGAAATAGCATGGCAATAAGTCATGCATTTTATGTATTCTGACTTGTTTCTGCTCCTAGCTTTTCTCTCATACAGTTTGTACAGTCGTTGGCAAGAATTCTTTAAAATAAGGATGCCTCTAAAATAAATTGATACTACATAAGTAATTACCTTCTATAGTATTACGAATGCCTCTGATTTTGGATGATTGACAGAACTTTAGAAATTTTACATTTACAGCACGAAATAACATCAGTCATCAAACATTCGCAAGTGCCAGCTGTCTGAAATATGCCATATTGGAGATTGCACAATTACAAGAGAATACATGGCTTCATCCTGGTGATTACACATAGCAGCACATGGTGTTTGTGCTGTAAAGACAATTAGCATTCAGACATATGTACAAACTGGAGGAGATAGGGAAGAAGTGAGTGTAAAGGGTGCTTTACACGCTGCGACATCGCTAACGTTATATCGTCGGGGTCAAGGTATTTGTCACGCACATTCGGCGCCGTTACGACATTGCATCATGTAACACCTCTGAGCGACCTAAAACGATCGCAAAAGAGGTAAAAATCGTTGGTATTGGAGAGGTCGCTCCAACACCAAAAATCGTTGACAGGTGAGTAACGAGGTTGTTTTTCGGTCCTGCGGCAGCAGCATACATCGTTATGTGTGACACCACAGTAACGAGGAAACTCACCGTACCTGCGTCCCGTCGGCAATGAGTAAGGAAGGAGGTGGGCGAGATGTTTGGCCCGCTCATCTCCGCCCCTCCTCTGCTATTGGGCAGCCACTTAGTGACGTCGCTATGACGCCGAACGAACCGCTCGGTACCGATATCGCAGCGTGTAAAGTACCCTTTAGTGGGATGCTCGCTTTGGAGTTTCAATGGTGTGGCAAGAGCCTCAAAACCATGTGCATGACTGCTACATCTGCATGTTACATATTAGAGAGGTATGAACAAAAGAAAAAGTATTCCATCAAGTACCCAAATCTCCCCTCAGCTTTAAGACCAGTTTTGAAATTTCGAACAACTATGAATTCTGTCTGCCTGTTTTTTACTTCCCCTCCAATCTTGGACCTATGAGTGAAGAACATGGAGAATGCTCACACCAAGACATCAGGACCATTGAACATGGATATCAAGGCAGATGGAACACAAACATGGTGGTAGACATATGCTGGTGTTTACAACATGACAACTCTAATCATATCTATTCCAGAACACCCAAAATCAGAATATTTCTCCTTAATTAAAATTTACTCGACTATTGCTATTATTTTGCATGAAATAAAATGTATTACATGCCATCACTTCTTCAGAATTTCTCATTACCTCTGATAAATATTTACTAAAACATTTCTCATTTGTGAAAAAATTTGATGTATTGCATATTATCTGGAATGAGCACCTTTCATTTGGGTTAAATCAGCAAAAATACTTAGGTCGCTGGAAATGTATTATTCAAATGTAGAAGAGTATTATCATTCGTTGTAGGCACATGCCTATCCTGGTCAGACCAAATCTCTACTCTGACCACAGACTTCGTAAATCCTACAAACAAACTAGGTCAGAACCAAATTGCACAAAAGTTCCGGGTCAAGGAAAGGGTTTTCCAGTTTCAGAAAACACCAGTCACTTGGCTTCAATTTATTTATAGAGTTTTTAAGAAGTGCTTTAGGGGTACTTTAGGGGTACTTCTCACATAGCGACAGGTTTTGTGATGCACCAGTGACCTCATCAGCGATCAGGTTTTGTGACGCACCAGTGACCTCATCAGCGATCAGGTTTTGTGACGCACCAGTGACCTCATCAGCGATCAGGTTTTGTGACGCACCAGTGACCTCATCAGTGATCTTGCTGTGTGTGACACTAAGCAGCGACCTGGCCCCTGCTGTGATATCGCTGATCGTTACACACAGTACTGGTTCATTTTTTGCTCGTTGCTCTCCCACTGTGAAGCACACATCGCTGTGTTTGACAGCGAGAGAGCAACGATCTGAATGTGCAGGGAGCCGGCGTCTGGAAGCTGCGGATGCTGGTAACTAAGGTAAACATCGGGTAACCAAGCGAAGCGCTTTGCTTGGTTACCCGATATTTACCTTGGTTACTAGCGTACGCCGCTCTCAGGCTGCCAGTGCTGGCTCCCTGCTCCCTGCACGCGTAGCCAGAGTACACATCGTGTAAATAAGCAACGCGGTTTGCTTAGTAACCCGATGTGTACCCTGGCTACGAGTGCAGGGAGCCAGCGCTAAGCAGTGTGCGCTGGTAACAACGGTAAATATCGGGTAACCAAGCAAAGCATTTTGCTTAGTTACCCGATATTTACCTTAGTTACCAAGCGCAGCATCGCTTCCACGCGTCGCTGCTGACTGGGGGCTGGTCACTGGTGAGATCTGCCTGATTGACAGCTCACCAGCGACCATGTAGCGACGCACCAGCGATCCTGACCAGGTCATATCGTGGTCGGAATCGCTGGTACGTCGTTTAGTGAGACGGTACCCTTACTCATCCTCCCAAGGTCCGAAGCGGAGTCTCCACCCATGCTCCCGATGTCTACAAAGCTGCTCTGCTTAAGTTCTTAAGTTGAGCCCAATAATTGGCTGCAGTATTATCGATGTAACATCAATGCTGCAAACAATAACAGACACCAGGCTGTGACTCATTGCTTGACCCGGAGTGAGGAAGGCTATACAGATTTTTTTTTTTTAATCTGTAGCCAAGGGACAAGAGTTTGCCAAAACCAAATACCCCCTTTAAGTGACCACAACTAAGGGAAAGTGATTGCAGATTGCCATGTTTCTATTTGACAAGAGTATTTACAGATAATCAGAAATCCTCTAAGGCCTACAAGAACAGGCCTGATGTGTCCTTCTAATTATTCATGGATATATTTTGGAAGACATGTGCATAGCATTAAAGATTAAATTCTTGTACACATGTGGGCAACACAGGGAGAAAATATAAAATGTCCAGACTTTGCTTTGTCCTGTGAATCTGTATATAGCTGTTAAGCCCTGTGTATCAAGGTTTCCAAGGAACCGGTCTTCAAGGAACAGTTCACATCTTGAGGATTCCTGTAATATTGTACAGATTATCTGACATGACCTGTTGCATGTTCATTGAGGGCATCCTTGGGAAACATTTTGCCAACTTAAGTTTTTTGGGGGAAAATGACTCCAGAACCTAGCAATGCACCCCTTATATGCACCTGTGTCGCCCTGGACAAGCCAGGGGACACAGGTAACACACACACACACCCCCACCCCCAGCAGTTCACAGCAGACATCCCCAAAGTGACCTGCTTTCTGCCTTGGGCTCAGACTGACACACCAAGTGGGCGGAGTCAGGAGATGGAGACGCCCACCCAGGAGTGAGCTGGCTTGAGGCAGGAAACAAGCCCAGTCTAGTCCTAGGAGAGGAAGAGTGAAGGTCTGCAGAGAGGCAGACAGAGCCAGGGGCCTAGGTTGGAGCCTAGGGCCTCGTAGAGAGAGTCCGGCAGACGCTAGGTGCCGTCTGCAGGGAGCCGGGGAGACAGCTGGTGGAACCGCAGGTAGCCGGAGCTGGGCAGTGGCCCCCCGGTACGGAGTCGGGGAGCCAGCTGGAAGCCGGAGTGCAGGAGAGGGGTGCACGGAGGTGGAAGAAAGGACTTACACCATCAAACTGGGTCAGGGGAGAAACAACAACCGCAGCCGTCTGGGGGTACCCGTCCATCCAGCCGAGTGTTTTACTAAGAACTGTGTCAGTGTCTCAGGCTGAGTGAGTACCACAGTGCCGGAAGGCACAGCGCTGCCCCCGCGTCCCTGCGCCCACCAGGCCCTGCACCTTCCACACCATTACTGGGCCTCGGGGTCACCAACCCCTACCCACGGAGGGGCAACATAACACCTGGCTGCTCCGCATCACCACTCCCGGGATCCCCATATTGAGCAGCGGTGGTGCTACAAATCACCACAACCGTGGGTGGCGTCACGGACAATCTCCCCAACAAAATCCCCTTTTCACTCACGGGCGAGGAGTGCCGCTCGAGAACCCCCGGGATCCGGCCCACCGCTCGAGCCACCACTGAGCAGCAGCAGCAGCCAGACCCGAGCAGAGGGGTGAGCGCGGTGCCGACACCCTCCTCCCCGCCCGCGACACACCAACTGGATATGAAAGTATACTATTCCTAATTGACTAATTAATGATCCATGTAAAATTCAATATTCTTCAGAATGCAATTCTTTCTTAAAAGGGAATCTGTCAGCAGGTTTTTGTTATGTAATCTGAGGACAGCATAATGTAGGGGTTAAAACACTGAATTCAGGGACGAGTCACTTATTAGATTGTGTGGGTTTACTTACAATGACATTTTTCTTACCAGGAAATTACCACTCAGCACTTCAATGCATGTGAGCCCTAGTCTAACCACCCTCCTCTGGTAAGCAGCTCGCTGTCACTATATAACAGGGGTCGGGAACCTATGGCTCGCGAGCCAGATATGGCTCTTTTGATGGCCGTATCTGGCTCGCAGACACGGCTCCTACCTGTCTATGGGAAGGATGCATGCACCGCGCTCCATCAGGCCGCGGTGCACGCTGATCAGGCCCGGACTGACAGGCGGGAGGGGCGGGACTTCTCCCGGTGGGCTGGCCGGTGGAGGGGTGGGGGGGCCGCCGCCTCCCGCCTCTCCCGCAGGTCTGCAGTGGCGTAGCAAAGGGGGGGCGGAGGGGGCAGTCCGCCCCGGGCGGCACATGTCAGGGGGGCGGCATTTTGGCCACTCGCCTTCAGTTCTGCTGTCCCTGGGCTGAGTTCCGGGGACCGCAGTCCTCGGCAGGAAACTGTGCCTGCCGTCCCTTTAAGGCAGGGGTGGGGAACATCCAGCCCGCGATGACCTTTTCTGCGGCCCCCGGGGCACTGGGGCAGATTCCCGGAGTGCTCGGGCAGCCACTGATCTTGTCTATTGCCGGCAGACAGCACTGGGGGTGGGACTTCCTCCCTCCGGCTCCTACATGCTCCCCTGTGAAATTGCAGATAGAAGCAGAGTGATGGGGCAGGGGCCTGTATAGTGCCGTGCGTTCTGCCTCTCACCCTCCAGTTCTGTGCTCTGCTGCTCAGGTCTATAAGGTCTTTTCTTGGAGAGAAAAGAGGAGAATGAAGCCAGCCCTTGAACTGCTGCATCCATCACTTGTGCTGCACCTGATCTTACAGGGCAACTAAGCAGCAGGTACTTATATATGTGTGTGCTGTGCATACGGCGCGTGCGTGTGCTGTGTATACGGCGCGTGCGTGTGCTGTGTATACGGCGCGTGCGTGTGCTGTGTATACGGCGCGTGCGTGTGCTGTGTATACGGCGCGTGCGTGTGCTGTGTATACGGCGCGTGCGTGTGCTGTGTATTCGGCGTGTGTGAGTGCTGTGTATTCGGCGTGTGTGAGTGTGTGCTGTGTATATGGTGTGTATGTGTGCTGTGTTTGTTGTGTTTGGCACTTAATAAAGTTTCATATTGTGAGGTTTATTGGTATATCTAATTCCTGGTGTGCATATGTTTACCTGCAGAGCTTTTTTTCTTCTCCTTATGTACTGTGTATACGGCATGTTGAGTGCTGTGTATGGCTTGTGTGTGTATCTCCTGGGTCTGAGCCTCTCTTTTTTGTTCATTTTCTGTAAGACCAACACTTTTAAAAGGGCCACTGACAGATACAATTGCTCCAGCGGTCACTTAGTACACAAAGGAGTGTTCCTCTCTGCTGCACTAAGCCACCGCTGGACCTAAACAATAATTCGCTGTAAAATAATAAAATAGATAATTGACATAACTGACAATGCGTTGTGTGACATGTCCAATATTCCAGCTTCTTTCTTCTGCGAATGCCTCAAAGCTGGCATTCTCTCAACATCAGGTGGGAAGAATGCCAGCTTCCAGTCATGCGCAGGAAAAAGAAGAAGCCAGACTGCTGGACTGATGTCATGCATCGCAAGTTCACAATGTAAGTTATTTATTTGATTTTTTTACTGCTAATTACCATTGTTTCAGTCCAGTTGTGGCTTTATACAGCAGGGAGGAGCATTCCTTGCTGTACTAAGTGAACATTGGAGCGATTGATCTGTCAATGGCCCTTTAAACATATTGTACGGCTCTCGCGGAATTATATTTCAAAATATGTGGCGTTTACGGCTCTCTTAGCCAAAAAGGTTCCTGACCCCTGCTATATAATGTACACACTATGGTGTGAGCAGGGCTAGTTTTCTCAGCTCTGTTACATCTCAGAACTTTGTGTAAAAACTGCTGCACCAGGTAAACTAAGGCTAGTTTCACACTTGCGTTGAACGGCATCCGTTGCATTGCGTTGTGTGACAGATGCAACGGATGTGTTGCATTTAGTGGCACAACAAATGCAACGAATCGTACAAAACAACGGAATCTTTTTTTTTTTTCTTTTTTCTTCTTTACAGTTTTACCAGCGGCAGACTATTGTGAACGATCAGCTGTTCGCTCACAGCAGCCGGTCGCCGGGTGATCAGCTGATCGCACACAGCAGCCGGTCGCCGGGTGATCAGCTGATCGCTCACAGCAGCCGGTTTCCGGCTGATTAGCTGATCGTTTGGCTGCTGAGAATGGGGGCGGGGGGCGGAGTGCGGGGTGGATGGAGCCGAGCGGGGCCATGGCTCTGAGGACGTCAGTGCCGCGGGGACTGCATGGCTGGGGACAGGTGAGTGAGTGAGTGAGTGAGTGAGTGAGTGAGTGAGTGAGTGTGTGTGTGTGTGTGTGCGCATGCGGACTGCGGGAGGGGGCGGAACCGAGCGGGGAGGGTTCGGGCTCCCTGCACACGCAGCCAGGGTAAATATCGGGTAACTAAGGAAAGCACTTTGCTTCGTTACCCAATATTTACCTTGGTTACCAGCATACACCGCTTAGCGCTGGCTCTTTGCACTCGTAGCCAGGGTAAATATCGGGTAACTAGGCAAAGCGCATTGCTTAGTAACCCGATGTGTACCCTGGTTACGTGTGCAGGTTGCCAGAAAGAGCATGCGCAGTGAAATCCTACGGATTGCGCTGCTCAAAAAACGTTACATGCTGCGTTCCTTCCACCCGGCGGAAGCAACGCAGGTCCATCACTCGCAATCAGTCATACAAGTCTATGGGAAGCAGCGGAATCCGTTAACGGATTCCGCTGTTTTCCAAAACGGCAGATTGCAACTGAAGGAAAACAACGCAAGTGTGAAAGTAGCCTAAACGATACATTGTTGGAGTCTTTCCTACATTATGCTACTCTCAGATGAGGTAGCAAAAACCTTGTGACAGATTCCCTTTAAAGACAACCTGTCACCATGAAAAATGGCACTTCCCTGCAGATAATCCTGTGCAGCTAGCTAACTGGAAATGTAGCTGCACACTTGCTGCAGCGGCTGTCAATCAAAAGTACTGGGAAGTGATTACAAGCACACTCACAGTATAGTGATCAGTGATGTAATAACTTCTCTGCGCCTCACAGAGATTAAAACTTAATTTTGCCCGTATAGCTGTCCTTCCAGCAAACCAACTACACAAGCAGGGGCATAACAATAAGGGGTGCCTCTGATTCTAGGGGCAGTGGCATACCACTAACAGCAGCAGACAATGTGGCCGCAAGGGGGCACAGTGCCAGTGCTGAGCCTCCCCCACCCGAGGGTGCACTTTCAGCTGTATCAGCTCCTTCTGCGATCATTGTCCAGCACTTCTGAACTGTGAATTATTGACACATCAGGCACTATGATGTCACTATATTGCGCCCGCTGCTACGAGATGTGCAGCACATCAAAAAACTCTCTACAGAGACTGGAGCAGCAGGACAATGGGCAGTATTTTCCCTGTGGTTTTTTTTTTCACTCATAGTACATTTCGGAGCCATCATACTGTTTAGTAGTACATTATTCTATATGGAAAGCAATGTGGGGCCCATTATACTGTATGAAGGTCTAGGTCAGGCCCATTATACTATGTGGAAGACAATGTGGGGTGCATTATACTATATGGAGGAATATGTGGGGCACATTATACTATATGGAAGGCAATGTGTGGTGCATTATACTATATGGAGGAATATGTGGGGCACATTATACTATATGGAAGGCAATGTGGGGTGCATTATACTATATGGAGGAATATGTGGGGCACATTATACTATATGGAAGGCAATGTGTGGTGCATTATACTATATGGAGGAATATGTGGGGCACATTATACTATATGGAAAGCAATGTGAGGGCCTTATACCTACTATATGGAAGAATATGTGGGGCACATTATACTATATGGAAGGCAATGTGGGGGCATTATACTATATGGAGGAATATGTGGGGCACATTATACTATATGGAAGGCAATGTGGGGTGCATTATACTATATGGAGGAATATGTGGGGCACATTATACTATATGGAAGGCAATGTGGGGTGCATTATACTATATGGAGGAATATGTGGGGCACATTATACTATATGGAAAGCAATGTGAGGGCCTTATACCTACTATATGGAGGAATATGTGGGGCACATTATACTATATGGAAGGCAATGTGGGGGCATTATACTATATGGAGGAATATGTGGGGCACATTATACTATATGGAAGGCAATGTGGGGTGCATTATACTATATGGAGGAATATGTGGGGCACATTATACTATATGGAAGGCAATGTGGGGTGCATTATACTATATGGAGGAATATGTGGGGCACATTATACTATATGGAAAGCAATGTGAGGGCCTTATACCTACTATATGGAGGAATATGTGGGGCACATTATACTATATGGAAGGCAATGTGGGGGCATTATACTATATGGAGGATTATGTGGGGCACATTTTACTATATGGAAGGCAATGTGGGGACATTATACTATATGGAGGATTATATGGGGCACATTTTACTATATGGAAGGCAATGTGGGGTGCATTATACTATATGGAGGAATACGTGGGGCACATTTTACTATATGGAAGGCAATGTGGGGTGCATTATACTATAAGGAGGAATATGTGGGGCACATTATACTATATGGAAGGCAATGTGGGGTGCATTATACTATAATGAGGACTATGTGGGGTGTGAAATAGTAGGAGCTAAATCTACTACAATTTATTATAACTCAATTACGTGGCCTCTGGAACTGGTAGATACTAAATAGTCATGACAACAATCAGTTCACTTCTTACAGAATGGCTCATATGCGTCTATTCATTTAGGGTGACAACCATATTAAAGTATATGTTAAAAAGTGAAACATTACAGGTCAAATTATCGGAAAATTTAATGTACCTTTTCGTCTTGCTGCCTTTGATATCTGAGGTGGCAGCGTGGTCTATGTCAATACACACTGTCAATCCAAGCTGACAATGTCATACTGATGGATGGCTGCCATCTAAATAAAGTTTCGGGAGAGGTTTCAGTAGAACAAAAGCACTTGAATGAATTGTGTGAAGTCAAAGGCACTATATTTCTATACAGGGAAGGATTACGTGGCTCTAACAGTAGCTTATCTCTGCAGATGCAACACATACCTTGCTGAAGCCTGGCATCTGTGCAACTGCTAAAAATGGTCTTGATAGAGTCACATGCAACAAATGAAATGTGTACTCACTTCTAGTTGTAGAAGCTGTAGAAGAAACGAGAGTCCCCTATGTAGGCTGCTGCCGAAGTTCTAGCTTTATCTATAGGTGTTTCCATACATAAACATCACCACTAGGTGGCCCTGTGTAGCACATTATGCTTCATCATTTCTTAATGCAGTGTTCCCTAGCAGCCGCCTGTACGTAGGCTTTGCAATTCATTATGCTATAATTCCTATACAAATATTAGATGATTTCTAATTTAAAGTTTAAAGCTTTTGCAAAGTTTACTTTTTTTTTTAACCAAGTCTTTAATTTACATTAGTTTATCAAGCCGGCGCTTTCAGCACTCAACTTTCAAATGATTAATATTGCAATTTTACACCGTAGAATAGCCATACTCACTGTCCGGTGACCGCCATTCCCGGCTCTGACACCAGTGAATCATCACAGCACACAGTGCACGCAATGTGAGGATTCACAAGTCTGCAGTCACAGAGAATAATGTAGTGCCCCACGGGGCAGGTGTTTTAACCTAATCGTTGCCGGGCCGGGAGTACAGATCCTCTGCGTCGTCACGGGGTGGCCTGGCCTGGTTCCATTGCCCCGAGGCGTACAGGAAGATGGATTGGAGGGTAGCAGGGAGGATGGAGGTAGTAATTGGGGGTTAGGAAAGTCTATTAGGATCATGATGCCACCTGTGGTACACGGCCAGGGATGGGTGCCGCCGCTGCAGGGTCTCTCACTGGGGCAGATGTTGGGTGCAGCTGGGATGGTGTCGCTCCCCACCGGCAGAGCGGTATTACCCCGGGAGGATGGCGGGGATGATGGTAGTTCCTGTTGGCAGCTCAGCGCTGGGCGTTGGTGTCGGGTAAAGGAGAGGCAGGAGCTGCGGTACCAAGTCTCTTTACTCAGCGGTTGTTCAGGCACTGCCCCAGAGTACTGTCCTCTGCCAAGATGGGCTCCACCCGATCCTGGATCTGTCGGCGGTCACCGCCGGTGCTCGTGAAAGTCAGTTAGTGAAGTGTCCTCTGTAGCTATTTCGGAACCCTTGCCGAGCCTCCTGCTCCAAGCCACGGACACACTAAGAGAGAGAAACACTAACTCCAGTTGTCAGTGCTAGGTGTTCTCCCGAGCTGTGCCCAGTAAGGTTCTTCTCTAAGTGTGTTGGTTGCGCCTACTTCTACCTCATGTGGTGCCCGCCCCCAGTGGTTGTCCTAGCGACTGGGCAAGTCCCATGCTTCGTGATGGCTGGCTCGCCTGTCTGCCCTAGTCTAACCCCCTGTGGGAAGGCACCGGCAGTTAACCCCCTCCTAACCCAGGATAGATATTACCCCCGAAAAGTGGTGTAATACCCTGTGGTGCCTGAAGCCCAGGGGCGCCACAATAGCACATAGCAGGACTGTAGACTTGTGGATTTAGACTGGACAACCCTTTTAAAATCCACAATCATGTAAACTGGTTTTGGAAACAGTCAACAAGCTTGTCAACAGACACATGCCTACATTGTTCTAATGCAATGGGATAGTTTGTTTCTTCTGTATCAGATTACTTTAGAGGTGCAGAGATTTATTTATTTGACTAGCTTATATAGCACCAATGAGTTCACAATGCTATACTGGCATTATTATCTCTGACCCCATTCAGGCTAACAATCTAAATTCCCTATAAGTATGTCTTTGGAGTGTGGGAGGAAATCTGAGTATGTGGAGGAAACAGTGAGGACATACTGAGGCCCTTATTAATTTATGGTGCGAGAACTACACTTCCCAAAAAATAAATGTACTTAAAGGGATTCTGGCACCAGGTTTTTGCTCCCCATTTGAGAATAGCATACTGTAGAGACAGAGACCCTGATTCCAGAGATGTGTCACTTACTGAGCTGTTTGCTGTCATTTTGATAAAATCAATATTTTCTCTACTGCAGATCTCGCAGTTATACAGAGCTCATGAATATGCTGGACTACCTGCAGCATGACAAGTAGTCCTATAATAATAATCTACTGCTGATTAATCTGACTTTATCAAAATTACACTAAGCAGCTCAGTAAGTGACACATCGCTGGAATCAGGATCTTTGCCCCTACGTTATGCTGCTCTCAGATTAGGTGGCAAAAACTGGTGACAGATTCCCTTTAAAAGTGAACTTGTCAAGCTGAATATTCAGCAAAACGTTATAGAGCAGGAGGAGGTTAACAGATTGCTTAGGCTGCTTTCACACTACGTTTTTTTAACATGCGTCATGAACGTTTTTTTAACGCAAAAACGGATCCAGTGCAAATGCGTTTTCATTTCAATGCATTTGCAATGGACTCGCGTCAACATGCGTTCACATGCGTTATAGTAAGGATCCAGTGACTTGCAGTTTTTTAACTTTTTTCAAAAACGCTACTTGTAGCGTTTTTGAGCTGCGTCCAAATACTGCAAATTGCTGGATCCTGACTATACTGCACGCAAATACATGTGAACGCTGGCATGCTAATAGACAGGATCCTGAATGCTCTAGTGAGCATACCGAGAAACCAGCCTCGCGTGATCAGTCTCTCTCTCTCCCCCTCCCCCTCCCTCTCTCTCTCTCCACCTCCCTCCCTCCCTCCCCCTCCCTCTTCCTCCACTCTCTCGGGGGGGGGCCTGAGAGTGGAGGACGCTCGTAACCAAGGTAAACATCGGGTAACCGCGGTCTTAGTTACCCGATGTTTATCTTGGTTACGTGTGCAGGGAACCGGCTCCTAGCAGCTGCAAACGCTCGTAACCAAAGTAAATATCGGGTATCCAAGCAAGTTACCCGATATTTACCTTGGTTACGAGCCTCCGCAGCTGTCAGATGCCGGCTCCCAGTCCATCACGTTCAGTTCCCCTCACTCCCGATCACATGACTTCAATGCCCGCCCATAAACAAAGTGACAGTATCCTGCAAAATAACACATGCGTTTGCTGTAAAAGCAGGATCCACTTTTGCAACAAAAAAAACGTTCATGACGCATGTTAAAAAAACTTAGTGTGAAAGCAGCCTTCTATAGTGTTGTTGGAAAACATTCAATATACCTTATAAATGTATTCATTATACTCCTTGTTTCAGCTTAGCAGTCAAATTGGCTGTCAATGACTAAGAGCTATCCCTATATGCACATTTATACAAAAAAAGACTGTCAATCATTGATAAGACCTCCCACTGGACTCTAGATCCAAAATGCCATAGGCAAGAAGTAATACAAATACAATAACAAATTATAATACATTTTTCCCCACAAAAACTATATATCCATATGTTCAGCTTCACCGCATCTGCACATGATGCTGGCAGATCAGGCTAAATGTTCAATATGACAGACTCCCTTCATTTATGAGTGATCACCAATCGTTGGCCGACAGATCAAAAGCAAGCTTGATTACAATCATGTAGCAATACAATACTACAAAC